>NW_011967142.1:130763-137695 GCF_000949405.1 Vollenhovia emeryi | reverse complement strand
TTTACGCAGCCCCCCCCATTTTCGTAAAAACTAATTTTTTTCATGGAGTTCTGGATAGAACTATGCGAAATCTATCCAGAACTCCATTAAAAAATTAGTTTTTATGAAAATGGGGGGCTGCGTAAAGTTAGCCCCCATTTAAAAAAATTCATTTTAACGTCTTTAATGGGCAGAACTATTTCTTAAACCCATCAAGAACTCTGGAACTATTGCAAATCTATAGGGAACTCGTAAAAAAGTTAAAATTTTAAATAATGGGGGGCTAACTTCACAGGGGTTTTCCCATATCTTTCTCGAGTTCCTAAACTCATTTAAAAACAGTGTCGCAACCATTCCGTCCATCACTGTACAATCGCAATCGAGACGTAAGATGCGGTACGAGCGGGAAATAGAAGCGGATAAATGAGAGACGCGGGGGCTGAATTATTCGTCCAGGGCGCGAGGGTGCATGCATACCCGAACCCGGCTTGCGCCGGTGCCCGCGCGCGCGGAAAGGCACGTCGTGGGCGAACGGCGCGCGAGGGGGTGGCCGGAAATCGCGGCCTGCGCTCGGCGGGATAAAATCGTAATGAGCATCCGCGCCGTCCGTCCTGCCGGGCGACGTTTACGACGCCGTCCGCTTTTTCGCGCCGCGCCTCTCGAACGTGTCAGTTAAGCATTCAAATGCGCTCGTGTCGTTAAGTATTCAGCTCCCCTGGCAGCCGGGGCGACGGATGCATCCCCAGTTAGATGCATTATACATTCGCCGCGCCTTCGAGGGCCGCCCACTCCGCGCTTTCGGCCGCTAGTAATAATTACATTGCCGGCGCGATGATACGTCATTAATATGATCCACGCGCGGTTCAGATTTTCTTTTTCTCGGAACGACCTCGCGTTCTCGCGGTCGCTCCAATTAACGTCGGAGCGGTCAGAGACTTACATCTTCTCGCGGAGGAGATTCCGCCGTATCTCCGAATTGACAACTCTGCGAAAGAAAAGACAGTTAAGCAACCCATTTTGGGGCCCACAATTAGTAATCGAGTTATTTGGATTGTCCGTAACTCTACTCTGGGAAAAATTTTGAAGCGTTTTTTTTGTAGTCAAGCAACTGAACATTTCGGTTAGTGCCTCGTAAGTGACAATTATCTTTGCGTTACTGAATATCGACAGAACTAATTGAGAGAATTGATTAGTATTACTTAAAAATCCTGGATATATAATAGATAGAATAGCTAATTGCGATTTTTAGTTACGCCGGGTAAAATTCGTAAAAGATTAATGTTACGGACAATCGAAATAATTCGATTACTAATTGTGGGCCGCAAAATGGGCTACTGCCTTTTTTCTCCCAGAGAAGAAACAAACTCTCTAAAAGTCGATCAGCGGATTATCACTGAAAACAGCGAGTACTCGCTGATTCGCAGCTACAAGTATACCACTGCGATTTTCAGTAGTATACTCGTAACTGTGAATCACAGTGACTATTCACTGTTTTCGGTGACAATTCACCGATTAACTTTTAGAGAGAACGCATTGGCATTCCTCGCGGATGTAATTTACGCGTTACGAGCGGCGAAATGCCGCGGCAATAATCGGCCGTCGCTAATCCGTCTCGGCGCGTCGTGACGGAGCCTCGCTGTCCTTCAAAGGATCCCCCGCTCGTGCGAGGATTCGGACCTGGCCGTTCGCGGGCCAGCGAGTACATCGCGCCGGCCTCGCAGCGGGCATTCCCGTTTTAGCGATGCTAACGAAATCCACTCGGCCGCAGCTGCGTCTCGTTTTGCCGGTCGAAATGAAAATTCCTACCGCTCGCGCCGGCAGCGCGGTAGCCGCCGCTGACGTTTATGAATGGCATTTAAATGTCATTACCATTTCGGATATTTCTGCCCGGCGCCGGTGTACCGGGCCGCGGCGCACCAGCTCGCCGCTCGCGCTCGCCGCTACACCTCGCCTCGAATCAGGTTTCGCTCTCTCACCGATGGGGGAGACTGTTGAAACGCGATGCAGCTGCTTTACTGTAAATCGCCGCGCCCCATCCCGCGCGCGTCAATTTCGACACGCGTCGTGCGCCGGGACGTACGTACGTCCCACCCCTCGATATTGAATAAAAGAAAACGCATTTCGAGGGATTGCGGACGCTTCCGGCGCGAGCGTACGCCGACGCGGGCCGGCTTGTTTTTCTGGGACGCGATACCGGGTCACGTGAATAAGGTCGAGCTAATGCACTCGTTGTTGTTTAGCGCGAGAGTTTCTGAAGAAGGATACGTACAGATGCACATAACAATTAAGTTTCACGGATGCGTTTCTCTCCGGAGGCGGCGGTATCGAAACCGCGACAATAGACGCGAGCGTCTAAGCTACTTGTTTGACTTACTTCGATAATGCGCGAACAATGTTCGTGATTTTTCACTTTTCAAGGTCTGCAAACTTGATCGCGGATCAATGTACGAATGCGGTACTTGCTAGAAAGATACACTTTTCTGGCAAATACCGTGCACGTGTAACGTGCGTATACGCACGGATAGAAATTCATCACTTGGTCACTCTCGCCTCGAAGAGATTTAATCCTCGTCGGACGTTCATTTGGAAATTCAAATCCGATGTCGGGATCAATTCGACGCTGCAGATAAAGTTTTATCTGTAAATCTTAGACAAAGTAGTGATTTGCATTTTACTTTGATGTGCTCTAATACCATTACTCAAGGGGGTAACCACTGGCTAAAATGTCCCACCGATTACACGATTTAATTTCATGCAATTCCATCCGATTACAAATAATCTCGTCTAATTGCAAATAATTTTCTTGTATGCACGTTTAAAAATACGTGACGTCGCTAAATCTCTAGGAGCGGTCAGATTTTCGCAAAACGTTACGCGACGGCCGCCTAACGACGAGGATTAATGAGGACTTTACGCTCGCGTCGTGAATGAAATGACGCGGGTTTTTTTTTACATCGAAGCGTGACGGAGGAAAGAGAATGAATATCGCGACGGGCTCCCATCGCGGGCGCGCGTCGCGCCGAGGGGGAGGATTAAGACGTCGCGGAAAATTATCGCCGCTCCGCTCGCGCGCGCGCGCGATAAAGGACGACGTGCTTTCACCGGCTTGCTCGCTTAGCATTAAGATCTCCCGATTCCCCCGCGCGTTATCGTAAATCCTGCATCCCGCCGGGGCATATCGCTTTAAAGAATCGTCGGCATTCGTCGTGGCATCGGGACTCCGCCAAAATTGGAGCGCGCGCCCGGCTGTTAAGGGGGTTGAGGCTCGCCTCCCATTCTTCTCTGTCAACCGCCGCGCGAGATTTATGCCTCGCCGAGGCGGTGCGGAGCGTACGCGAGGAGAACGGTCTCATTGAAGCTGGGAGAAGCGAAGAAAGTGAAATTAATAGATTCGCCCGGTTGAATCCCGCAAGCGGAGCGCCGCCGCGCGCGCGCTCGGGATTCCGCGAGCTCGTCGAACGTGCGGGATCGTTTCGAGGAGAGAGATCGCCGCGCTTCGTTTCCGGTCGTTATTGGCCAGACGATCCCTTGCGCGCCGTCTGGACGCAATGGGGAAGAAGGAGGAACGCGCAACGAGTATTACATTGCGGCGCGAAAAGTTGCTAACCGACGACGCGGCGGCCGGTGGCAACGGCAACGTTATTGGCTCGACCGTGGTGTAAAGATACAAGGTGAAGCGTTGCGCATGTAACCAATTTTTGGGGCAAATCGTTCATTGTTTCTTCCTGCGTTCTACCGCACCGATTTGCAGTCTGAAGGATGGGGTAAATTTCTGATTGGTCAGTTCGGTTTGGGCCGATCCACCAGATCGCTTCACCTTGTATCTTTACACCATGGGGCACGACTGTCTCGTCGCGCTTCGGTTTTTCCTCCGAGCGTTACTCGGTATACGTAATCCGGGAGGCGCGGAATGGACGGTGGGCGGACGTCGCCGCGAAGGGCGAGATAGTGCACGGCGCCGAGTCTCGGACGCCATCAGGTATCCGCAGGTAAACAGCGACGCGTTTTCCCGCAACGCGACGGAAAAATATTATACGTAACGTCGGCTCGTATAAATATCCCATTACCCGCGTTATCCGCGCGCGCGGAGCACGGCGCGCGATTTTTCATTTTAATCTTGAACGATGCGACGGATCCCTCAGCGCGCCGTCGATGGGAAGGAATAATAGGAAGATTTACGAGCCGCGCGGTGGAAAGGAGCGGCGTCGGTATTAGCGCGGAAATTTTGCGAATTATCGCCCCTTTGCTCCCTTGACATTACTTTCGACAGACGGGCGAGATGTAACCTGATAACGCACGTTGCAGTGGGACATGGGGGGGCAGGGGCAGGGGCGTTAACCGACGCCGCTGCAAAGCGGCGTCGCTCGCGGGAGAGCAACGGATTTTTTTCCCGAATTACCGCCGCCGCCGCCGCCGCCGCGTGCTTTCCCGACGAAACGCATGCAAATTTTCCTCCGCCGCGCCGCCGAGGGGAGGCGAGAAGCGTGTTGCCGCGGCGCGAGCCGTCGCGTCGCGTCGGCGGAGCGGACGCAGATTTACGGGAAGAAAATCGCGCGAAATGGAGCGCGAATAAATCCAGCGTACTCGCGAAAGCATCGCCGCGAAAGCACCGCGGGGGGAGGAGGGGAAAGAGGGAGGCGTAGACGCGAAATCTCGTAAACCCCGTGCTTTCGGGCAATCCCGGAGTACAGTATTCGCCGTATATACGAGACGTACGCGCGTACGTCTGCACGGAGCTACAAACCACGCTGTTTCTCGCCTCGAGGCGGACATTGCGGCATTCATCATCGTGTCGCGATGAAACCCGTCTCTCTTCCGCGTCCCCTCCCTCGCCCGCCCGCGCCACTTGAACAAAGGAGGGAGCGGCGGCGATAACGGCGCGAGAAAGGGACCGGATGGTCGGGGGAGGGGCGGCGGGGTGGGAGGGAGGGCGCGTCGCGAAAACAAAATTCGCAAATGTCATCTCGCGCCTACAAAGAAGCGCACCCGCGAGAGCGAGGGCGGTGGGAAAGGGGGACGTGGGAAATGATCGTTGCGGAAGCGAAATGGGCGAGCGAATAATAGCGCCATTGATACTATTGATAGGGCACGGCGCGCGACAATCGAACCGCGGCGGGAAAGGGTTGCACTCGACGTTTGTGTTATTCAATCCGCCGCGGCGCGGCGCACGACGGTTTTAGCTTTTTGTTTCATTAGCCTCCGTTTCGCGCCCGCGGGAACCGACATTCGCGGGCGCGCCCAGTCACTCTGGAAATTCTTCCGGAGTGAGTAATATTATATTTCGGGCGCACACCGCGCCCGCGCGTACGCCGTGTACGTATCTCGTGGCGGAGATGTAAATTAAAGCGACATCCTCGAATATTCTCGCACGAATTTTCCGGTGCATGTTTCGGTCGGCGAAGCATACGGCCAATAAAAAATTATATAAAACCACGAGGCGAGGATGAAACGAGGAGCCCGAGAGGGTAACACTTTATGCCGAGAACACAGCCCGAATAACATTAGTGCAACCATGGTAGCGGGTCGAGGGAGGACGCCCGGGCGAGAGGGGGAGGGACAAGCGGCGAGGGAAAATGAGAGACAGAAAGAGAGAGAGAGGGAGGGAGGAAATGGCGGTGCCGTATCAGAAACTACCCCATCGCGAAACCTCGACGAAGAAACTTTGGAGTGTACCCCTGAGGGGGAGGGGGGGGGAGGCGATCATGCGGTGAGAGACACAATGCGATCGATCGGACGACTTCCAGCGAGTTACTTCAGTTTACAGTTTTTCCCGCTTTTTTTTCCACGTTATTCCAACGTCGTTCGTTGGCAAGCGAGAGGACGACGGGGGCGAAGGGCGGAGGACGATGTGCTCGTCACGTAGCGGCGGAAACTTTCGTCATTCGTGACGGCGCCGGCGAAGGTCGAGTTTTCGTAGCGCGAAGAATGCCAGGGGTGGGTCGGCTTCCACCCTTCGAATGCGCTAACGCACGTCCGACGTTCCGGATATTTCCGGGGTAGGGATGCGGCATAGTTTTTTTTTATTCCCTCACCCCCCCCCCCTCGCCCTCTTCCCCCGCGGCGTCCCCGAACGGGGAGGTAAAATGTGATAGTTGCTCGGGCGGAGAGCGATAATTTCAGCCTGTAAAAGCGCATACAGAGACGCGGTTGAAGAACAATTGTGTTAACACACTCGTGCCGCGCGGGCTACTCTCGGCCTTCGATATTTATTTTTCTTTTATACGCGCGTATGAGCCTCGCCATCTGTTCCTTTCTTTCTAAACGGTTTAATTAGCGGCGGGGACGCCGCGCGCCGGGAGGAAAAAAGGAGTCCGCTGTCTCACGGACCGAGTTATCCGCGTTAAATAAACTGAACGAACACTCGCAGTTTCCTTAATTATCTTTTATCCAGTGCAGAGAATTAAATATATTTACTCGAGATGCTTAAAATGGTGCCGAGGCTTAACGGCCGATCGATATGATTCAGAGACTCTCCCGTCTCTCGCTCAGCAAGACGATACATTTGAAACTTTAACTCGCGGGGATATTTCTTGGTCGTCGGAACAACTCCTCTAATAGTTCCTAATGTGGGAAGGAGCTTCACGGATCATCGGGTGCGCCGCGCGACGCTCCCCGGCGCGCTCCATTTGAACGCCGCTCCATTTTAACTAACAATTTCCGCCATATCAGAGATTTATATCTTACACCGACGCGTCTCATTGGTCTCGGCCTCGCGTCATTAAGACGCATTTATTATTCCCTGTGCAGCCGGAGGAAAGCGTCGCGTTGCAAGGAGCGCGCGAATTCAGACCGTGCAGCCGGGCGAGCCGGGAAAGGGGCGAGCGGCCCGGGAATGGATTATCGAAGAAGCGAGATTTCCAAACGAGATTTAGAGTGTCAGCAAGGGGCTGAAGGAACCGGGCTGGTGTGCGCGCCTGGAAAAGCTTCGACTCGCTCTCTCTCTCTCTCTCTCT
>NW_011967142.1:123670-130485 GCF_000949405.1 Vollenhovia emeryi | reverse complement strand
TCTCTCTCTCTCTCTCTCTCTCTCTCTCTCTCTCTCTCTCTCTCTCCTCCGCCGGGCGAAAATGACGGCGAGGTACATCGAAGGACGCGACGGGTCCTTTCAAGCCCGTCTGCCGCTGCCCGCCCGTGGTGAACCTCCCACCCTCGCCCACGGCGGAGAAAACTTTTATCTGCCGGCGATGATTTATGTATGAACCGTGTTAAATTGTTTTGTTAGCAACTCGCGGAATTAGCATCGCTGAGGCGCTCGTTCTCTCAATTATGGCGCTGCGGAACGACGGAAATTCCGCCGTCTCGCCGGGGCCCTCGCCCCGCCGTCGAACGGGTGGGCTCCGCAAAACGGTCATTAAATGTATCGCCCCGCATAGGGATTAGAGCAATCGCGGCGCGATAGTGTCCCAGCGTAGGATTCTTAGCTGTAACTTTGGCGTACCGTCCGCCATGCGCCCTCACAATTGCACTCGCAAACCCCGGAAACTTGCGCGGAGGAAAACCGAATCCTCCGTGAGGCCGAGGTGAAAGCATGTTTCTTGCGCGACAAATAATAATTTTCAAATGCAAATCGTAGTGCTCGAACAGATGACTTATCGTTTGAATTCGAGGCGAGCGATTTCAAACGTTGTTCTTCAGTCGCGAGAGTCTAGGTCGAGGGGTAAACCGCTGGAGGCATTGCGGTGCACAGATTTGAGGCATTACTGGGCATTTTTTGGGCATTAGGCCTTGATAAGATAGTAAGATAAAGTAACGCCCACTTGGCCATTGTAGGCATTGGTGTATATGATTTTGGTCAGCGGTTTACCCCTCGGTCTAGATCGCATTGCGGTGTACAGACTTGCGGCGTTACTGGGCATTTTTTTGGCATTGGGACATTCTGAAGATAAACTAAGATAAAGTGATGCCCACTGGGCATTAGCAGGCATCAGTGTACACGATTTTGGTCAGCAGAGGCTAAGATCGCCACTCGCCATTCGATCTCGCTCGCGATCTCACGCGGCGCATCGATAACGTTTCTCGCCGCGAATTATTCATCGCTGACGTTCCGCCGGTCAAATGGGGTAAACGGGACGTCGTTGCGAGGAGGAAAATGCCGGAATGAAAAGAGCGCGGGATAAAATTTACAAGCGAATTTGTATGTACGAGTGCGAGACGCGTGCTTCGCCAAAGGCAGCCGCTAACCGGGGATAAGCTTCAATGGCGGGGAAATAAGAGATTCTCGGGTGTCGGTCGAAATCCATCGAGATTATTGACAAAGAAGGAAAACTTTCGTGCCGGTGAAAAGGAGGACGAGCTTCGGCGCGCGATTATCCAGGAAAATCCCTACGATTTTCAGTTTTATCATACTCCCCGTAAACTAGACCTTTTATTTCCGCGCCATTACGGCAGTCAAGTTATGCCGCTTCTCGGTTCGTCTAAATTGACGAAAATAAGGTTGTCACGACGGATATAAAAACTGCCGGCGGTGTCCCTCGGTGGTGCCCGGGCTCGAAACCTCCAGACGTGACTCTGGCGTTTCCCGTAAAGTCATAAAGACTCAGAAAATATATAGACGTTCGATGTATAATTCCCTCTTTCTCGTATTAATATCGCGCGAGAATGCGCATATAAAGTCGCGTATAAAATTGGAGACGCCGGGCGTGACGTAACCCGCAAAATTAAACGTCCATCTTTATGCACCGAAGATACACGACGGATGTTCTGACATTCCTACCTGCTCCTCCGCCGGGACGATGACTGGTAAACGTTGAAAAAGACCCGGAATAAATCTGACAAATAAAATTACGCTTTGTGCCGGTCGGCAATTCGCCGAGCGCTCAAGACAGCTTGAAAAATCACCGTGAATGCGAGAGCATGAGCCAAGACAGGGGAGAGACAGAGAGAAAGAAAGAGAGAGAGAGAGAGAGAGAGAGAGACCGCGTGTGCGGTCGAGGTCACCGCGATGTCGCCGAGATTATTGGCGAAGGCGAAAAGTTCGCACACGACCATAGCGGCACGACGGTGAAAAGTTTTCATCGGCATCGATAAGGTCGCGCAGCTGTGATCTGCCGAACGTCGAGAAGGGACGCGGGAAGGAGGGGGAAAGAGAAAGAAAGAGCGAGAGACGAGATGAGAACCAGCGATTCCTGTAATTTAGAGTTCCGCCGTACTTTCGAGGGCCGAGGCACTCCTGACTGCACCTGAGTTCCACCGTGTCCGCGTCCGCGCGCGCGCGAGCGAGCGAGCGAGCGAGCGCACGTCTAAGAAATCCATTAGGGGCCATTTATTTCCCACCGCTCGGTGCCACTCCGACTGCGACAGCGAATCGAAGAGCCGGGCACGGCAGAGGGAGCGGAAGAAAGAGAGGGGGGAAAAAAGGAAGGAAAAGGTGGAAGGACGAGGGGTGGGCGTCGAAGGGGGTAAAATAAATGTACAAACGAGATTCCGAGAGTGCCTGCATGTGCGCTTCGATTCCAGGGACAATCCTGGAACGGCGACCACGATCTACCACGACGACGATGACGACAATGACGACAGCGCCGGCGACGACGGGCGCGCCGGGTTGATGGGAGAGCAAAGAATGCCCCGGGGTAGGTCGTGCGCGCGGGGAATCCCGCGCGAGGGTGACGACCGACGTCGGGTTTAGGGATGCTTCGGAGCAACGGCAGACGAGGGGGAGCGAGAGCGATTACTCAAAACTGCTAGACTGGGTAGACAACAAGTCATACAAATTCGCCAGACACTTCCAGCCCCGCGCCTCCGTCCTCCTCCCCGCGTGGCGCGCGCTCGCCCGCGACGCTTTGATTGCGCGCTTGACGCCGCTTTTACGCGAGTCGTGGTACACAAAGCCAGATTAACGCAGATTAAAGTAGACAAAGAAGGCATTCGGCGCCTCGGGCGGGCGGATCTCGCGATTTAAATTCCAGAAACGTTAAGACGCCGGGGGAGGCTCGGCGAGATCGCGTGATTGGATGAGTCATAATCAAACTATTTTTCTACGTGGGCAAATATCGCTTCCGGCTCGCCCCTTTTTGCCCCGCGCAGTCAGACCGCGCGCTGTTTGCCGCGCGAAGAGCGCAGAGTTGTCGCGCCGATTCGGAGAGCAAGGAGAGCGAAAAGTAAGAAAAAGGGATGTAGCGCGGGGATGACAATTTGCGTAAATTTATTTTGTCCAAAGTTTTAATAACGTGTTTTGTACCGGGCAATATAAATCAATAGTGTCCGGCACTACATCACATCCCGCGCTTCATATATCTTCCGGGACAACCGGGGAAAGTATCTTGGTTTATTTTTCATCTTACGTACGCCTCGCGCTAAGAAAATTAAAGCTGGCAGCGGAAAGAAATGCTCGGGGTACGAGATAAACGAGGCGCGCAGTGATATAATTCGGGGGGGGGGGCAGGCAGGATTTCTCCTCGAAAGGAGATCCGTCGGACGGTGAAAACTCGAAGGGGGGGGGGGAGGGAGGGAGGGGGAGAGGCTTCGATGACGGGAAAATGAGAAACGAGCGGCCATTATTACGGCGCTCTGCGAATCCGACAGATTATTAGCACAAAGTTACTTGAGCGCGCGCACGCAAAGCCCGCCGAGAGTTCTGCGGGCGGAAACATCAGAAAACGCATTAGCGGCGCGCGCGCGCGCGCTTCCTAACAATCCTTTGTATCCTCGATTATCCTGCTGTTTTCTCGTCGACATTCGCGGCCCGTTGCGCGCCGACTTATCCGTTGGAGTGTTTCAGCTCCGCCGTATTATACTTATATTTAGGAGCGAATCGAGAATCGGGACCACGCGCCGGAATAAATTCCTTCGCCGGCAATCAGGTTACGAGACGCGGCGGCGATTAGACATTCTGTGTGCGAGGGAAATATTTGTAGACGCGCTATGCGCTTTCCGAGTCGGAAGCGCCGGAGAAAAATCCGATAAACGCGAGTGACTTTCGGTGGCGTTTAAAGACTGTTGGGGCGCAGCGGCGCGACAAACTCGTCCGAGTGTGTAGCATATTTTCAATTTGCGCGGTGCACGCGTGCACGAGAGAGAGAGACGGCGAGGGATAAACGTGCGGCACGTGGTCGGGGTGTAACTCGACTCGCGACTCGCAATTGTACTTGGCAAAATGACGAAAGGAACGCCCTCCTTTACGCCCGGCGCACAGCCGAGAATAGAGTTAGCCGTTCCCTTGTAAAATCCCGAGCGGACCGAGAAAAATTAACGCGCGGCTCGCGCGCTCCCCGTGGAAATCCGCGCGCCGCGCGGCGTGTTTGCATCGCCGAAAATTAATCTCGACGAATTATGGCCCTGATTTAATCGCGTCGTCTTCCGTGACACGCGTACGCCATGAGCGGCGGGTATAGGAGCGTCCATTTACGCCCGAGTCGCTAACGAGCGTGCCTTTCTCGAGGGCGAGAGTAATTTGGCAAATTAGCGGCGGCGGGATCGATGAACGATGTATTCGCGCCCGGCGTTGGAGGCGACGCGGAGGATCCGCGCGTATAATAGCCGCGTCGGAAACCGTTCTCCACGGAATAAGTGCTTCCGCCGTCCGGCGAGGCGGCGGAGGGGGCGGCTTTGTGCCCGGCGAAATCCCGGCACGACCCTTGATACTCGAGGGAAGGAAGGAGAAGCGCCGGGCCGATAGGCCAACTTTATGAATACAACTTCGCACGCGGGAAAACGATCCTTCCGGGACCGCACTCGCGATCGCGCGGCCATTGATCCTCTTTTCGGACGATAAGCACCCTTGTTTGATAAATTGCCGTCTTTATTTACCTCTCGTATTCTCTTGTCGCGGGCAAAAGTGACACCGGGAAAAATGTCCGATTAAGTGTCACTGGATAATCCAATTACATAATAACAAACGGATATATCCGAAGAAAAAATGTTATCGGGCTTTCAATCCAGTTTTAATCAATTTCATCGGACGTATGCGTAATTTCATCGGAAAACTTAATCAGGAGAAACCGACGGTTAATTTTTCATCGGAAACACTAAATCGATTTATCCAGTGGAAATTTTTCTCGATGCGACAGTCACGTAATCGTGGAACAACATGGCGTTTGCAAGACTTTTATGACCATTTTTTGAAACGTAATTTTCAGGTAAATATTGAGAGACAATTCCGAGAGCATTGTGGTGTACAGATTTGCGGCATTGCTGGGCATTAATAGACATTTTTGGACATTAGTTTGGACATTGGGCCTTGCTGGGGCGCATTATAAAGATAAAACAAGATAAAGTATGCCCGCTGGGCATTGGTAGACATTGGCGTACATGATTTTGGTCAGCGGTTTACCCCCTCGGAAGATTCTCTCTGTGTGGAATGTAAAACGATAGCATTTTCCTGATATTCCGCGTTAAGATCCGTCTCACATTAGGCACTTTGTCTTAATAACATTGCAGAAGCTATATAAATCTCGTACGGCGATATCGCGTTATACGAGACGGTCGTGGCGTGTCACGATGAAGCTCTCGCCCGTTAAGTCCTTCGATTATTGTTGGCACATCGGCGGATTGGCACATTGGCCAGCGGCACTTCGCGCTGCCATTCCGTTAGATCGAAAGGGTTAAAAGCTTCCCTGATTTTCGGCCAATCTCGCGGGAAACTTTCGACGATCGATGGGGCGAACTCTTAGCGAACTGTCGGACAGCTTAACCTCGTGAACTCCCGCGCCTCCGCGACGGTGGAAAGATCTCGCAGATTCAGCTTACGTAGCACGAGTGAAGTACAACGTGGCGCGAACGCAAAATCGATTGGCTGTGAAAATTGTATAAAAAATTTTCTTTTTAGTGCAACGTTCGCGTCGTAATCCTCGAGATCGTCTCGTTTCCTTCTTTCCGAATTAACGGATATTCGGACGAGCTCGATAGATGCATTTGTTGCCTAAAATTAAACTTGGCGCAGCATATAGGCTTCCGGCGTTTAAAGATACGCGCGTGCGAGGGCCGAAAGCGCGCCGAATTGACGTGAAAAGAACTCGAGCTCGCCCGAGTGAAGCAATTAACTCGGAGTAAACGGATAGGCAAATAAATTGCGGTCGAAAGCGGGGAAAGCGGGAAGAGAGAGATAGAGAGAGATGAAAAAAGGGCAATCGCGCGATTGATGGACGATTTGCGGGCGGCATTAAGCGGCGGGCTAAAAAATTGAAGTAACGTTTAGCGAGCGCCGACTGCGGATTAGCCGCTGATCCGATTAAACCGAGCAACCGTCGATCGATGCTGTTTACAAACAGTGCGACGGCGGCGTCGACGGCGGCGGCAGCGACGGCGACGACGGCGACTCGTAGCTGCTGCTCTCAAGACGATCGTCGAGGGGCGCGCGCCGATCGATCTTTTTTAAATCACACGAACGCTTTAAAGGGTGGCTATGACTTGCGATTTCAGCGCGGTGTGCAAGTTATCGAACGAGCGCGTAGCGAGAGCGAGGGAGGAAAAAAGCGAGAGAAAGAGAGGGGATTCGACTTGTAAAAGAGGTTCGCAGCATACGAAAATAACGTGAACCTACATTCGCGAATGCAAATGCGGCGAGCTCGAGAGCTCTCGTGTCGGTAATCTCTCCGGCAAACAGCCCCCTTACGACTCAAACGGATCGCGGTCGTTAGTTTACGACAATCCTAATCGAGCGAGCGAGCGAACGAACGAACGAACGAACGAACGGACGGCTGTAATCCTGTCGAACGAGCGGGCAAACTTAAACTCTCCCGGAAATTTAACTTATCGTTATGTTGACACGAACCACGGGCGACGAGGAACGGGGTCGCGTCGGCGTGGCCGATCGCTCGCTCCCGTCCGAGGAAGCCTCTGTGTCCTCCGGGCAAAACGGTGCCCCATTGAAGTTTCGGGGGCGGA
>NW_011967142.1:117824-123111 GCF_000949405.1 Vollenhovia emeryi | reverse complement strand
TCTCTCTCTCTCTCTCTCTCCCTCTCTCTCTCTCTCTTGCTCGCTCGCTCGCTCGCCTTCTGTCTTTCCGTTTTCCTCCACAGATTTCAACTGTTATCGTATCGTCGTCCCGTATGATGCACGCGTGTCACCGGCTCGCGTTTGCAATTACGTCACCGTACGAAGTGCACGGTTATCACGAGAGAGAAAGAGACACAGAGAGAGAGCGAGAGCCGATTTACATTACGCTTTTCTTCCACTCTTATTACGTGACACTCACTCGTCCTCTCTGCGTTTTCCCTCCTGCGGCTCACCACGATCCAAGGGGGATCCGTTCCCGCGCCTCGTGCACGGTACTTGTCGACGACGACGACGGCGACTTAAAGAATCGCTCCGAGATCGCTTCCAACACTTCACTCACTTAATTTTCTCTGCCGCATACATACATATATACATATATATATATATTATACAGCAATCCACACTCGGACCGTCACCGCTGGTGACTGTCGTGGTGCGACGCGCGTCTCCCCTCGCCGCGGAATTGTGTCATCTTCCGCGGCCGCCGCGCGGGGCACTTCCGATCGCGTGACCGTGCGGAAACGGAGCAGGACGCGGGGCGTCGCGAAACGTCACACACGCCGGGCGCCCCACGTTGTGGCGACACGTGGCAGTCGTGGCACGGCTGTGCGCGCGGCCCGCGGCCTTTTTCCCGTCTCTCAATCCACCGAGGCCGCCGCCGTTCGCGTAGAGACCGGCATGATCCCCGCTACCTCGCGCAAGCCAACCGCACCGATCCTGACGGGCCGAGGTCGCGTCGCCTACTGCGAGACGGCGGCGCGAGGCGTCTCGCAGCCGCCCGCCACCATCCGCATACGCCCGAGCCGGCGTGCTGCGTGACGTCGCGACGCCCACGCAAGATCGGGCGGGATGCGCAAACGGGTCCCGCGATCAGTCGCGATTTCACGCGCTCCACGATCTCCGCCCGATCGCCGGTTGGATAGAGACAGAGAGAGAGAGAGAGAGAGAGAACGGTACAACAACCGACGATCTTTCGCGGACGTCGTAAGGCTGATGGCGGAGAACGATCCGTAAACGCTTAAGCTTGTCTTAGTCGTAGACGTGAGGCAAGGCGGAGAAAAACGAAAGCCGTGAAAGACCGTTGTATACGACTTACGTTTTTCTCCGCCTTGCCTTACGTGTAAGACTCGTGCGTTTACGGACCGTTCTCGGCGCAAAGCCGGAAACGTATGGAAAAAGAGAAAAACTTAAGCGGCGAGACTTAAGACCTAAGAATCTCAACCGGTCGGAATTTTCAGCGTCGCTTAATGTCCTCGGCCCGTCATTGGTCACCTCCCTCGAGTCCCGAGCGCCACTGCTCGTACAGGACCTTAAGAGGGCCTGCCGATTTCCGCCCCGATCGGAACAGGTCCGGCCTATCGATTAACGCCGCGTTTACAATTCGCGAGTTACGATTAAAACAGGCCGGAACGGGATGTGGAATTTTTACTCCGGAATCGCGCAACAGTACGAATAATTAGCGCGCGAATAATTGAACGGGCGATCAAAAATGGGCAATTAAAGCGCGAACGTAAATGTAATATGGGAGGTAATTAATAAGATGCGCAAACATAAGTAAACGAGAATGCAAAATTTTTAGATCGCCGGTCACGTTAGAGGACTCTCCCGGCTCGCTCGAAACGAAAAAGAGAACGCACGCACACGCGGTACACATATCGAGTACTGGTTTTTAATGATATGCACGAATCTCCGAAATGACGCAACGCCATATATCGCGCTATCGGTCTTCTTTCTTTCTTTTTTTGTTCTTCTTTCCTTTCCTCCGTCGCATCGGCCGTCGCGCGCACGATGGAGCGCGATACATTATTTCGCGGCGGATTACGGACGTGGGCGTTAATTATTAATCGTCAATTGCAATTAGCGCCACAGTTGCAACGTATCCCGATCGATAACGCGCGCCTCAGAATACATCGCGCGCGCGGCTCGTAATTTTATTTCGTACGTACGTCGATGGAATTATAATCTACGCGAAATGACACGCGCGTCTCTCTCTCTCTCTCTCTCTCTCTCTCTCTCTCTCTCTCTCTCTCTCTCTCTTTCTCCTCTCTCGACTTCGACGTGGTCTCCGTGGAGCAAAACACGCGAAATATGTAGATGCGTCGCGCGACGCGACTCGACGAATGAATCTCGTTGCAGGCAGCCGTCGGAGAATCGCGCGAAACACTGGTAATTCTACGGCACCATTAATAATTCGTCGTCGGAGCCGTCATACGGAACTTCAGATATGGTGATGTTACCGCTAGAGAAAATTCAGGGGATTCGTTAATCAAATTTTGCGGCGACCGGGGGGATCCGGAGGCGACGTCGTGAAACATTTATACGTATCACCGCTATTACCACGGGGGAATACGCGGAGGGGTCTCCTTTAAAAAAGAAAAAAAAACCCCGGAAAGGGCAGAATAAAGAAGTGGGTGAGTATAAAGGTCGTCTTAGCGCGGCCGTTAAGGTAATTGCGGGAGTGAACGTAAAATATTAACAATAACGAAATCCACGGTGCCGGGGTTATAGAGCGAAGAAATGTGCACGAACCGCGGGTCGTTTTGCGAAATTAGTGGGTCCGCGTTTCTATGAAAATCAGTCGCCGGCGCTGTATCAAGGCGACGGCTCCATTTCCTGCTCAAATAACATTATTTCGAGTATTCCCCGTGCGTTTCGTGGGTAAATACGTCGAATCTAAGAGCCATTAAGATAGATATACATCAAACGAATGAACAATGAACGAACAGCGTGCTGTCGGCACACGAACGCGAAAAGAGGCGAATAAACCACGCAAGTATGAATTCTCTCTCCCTCTCTCTCTCTCTCTCTCTCTCCCCCCCTTTTTTCCTTTCGTTGTTCATTATCTCGGTGCGTTAACTTATCTTCAAACTAACACGAATTCTTTGACGTGACATAGTTATTAATTAATTTATTTTTCTATTTATTTCCCGTTCCTTCTCGTTGTTTGACCTAGACATTTTATTACACCGACACTTATGACAGTCATTCTCCGGCCGTGGTAGACACTGTACATATTTTATCTTGTGCCGATAATTTTATAATCATGACTCAACTCCGCTTTAATTCTCACCGTTCAATTACATATTGCAATGACTCGATTGAATTTTAAGGTAAGCGACTGGTCGAAGATTTATTTTCCATTTGTTATTTTACGTATCCACTTGACAAACCACATCTTTTATCGTAATCGTTACACGTGATTGCGTCTCATTTTACGCATTGCTATTGCACATATAATTCTATGTCTATCAATTAGTTTGAATTGCTACACTGAGAAAAATGTCCGATTAAATATAATCGGATAATCCAATTACATGATAACAAACGGATATATCCGATTAAATTATATATCCGATGAAAAATATGATCGGTTTTCCAATCAAATTTCATCGGTAACTGCATTTCATCGGATAAATTTCATCGGATGTATCCATAATTTAATCGGAAAACGTAATCGGAAAAATTATCCATCGGAAACTTTATTTAATTGGTTTATCCGATGGGAATTTTTCTCAGTGTATTTTTAACTTTATTTGTATGTATGATAAGCGTGTAACTCTGATTATTGGTTTCTTCTCTTTAGAATGTGTGCTCGATAAGGACCTAAACCCTTGTTCGAAACGTCGTACTGTATATTTTTTATTTTTCATTTATTAAACACGTGCCAGTTAAGGTCGACTAAACTTATCCATTGTTACCTTCAAATGGACGAAATAAAATGGATAAGAGATCGGAACGCGTCGAAGGAGGAAAAACGGATCGCGGTCCGATCGTTCCGAGCCTCCGGTCTTGAATGTCGAAAATCAAATATTTGCGGCCGCGCGCGCGCGCGCGCGCGTTCGAATCTGCGTCTCAATTTCGCGTCGCGCAAAATATCGCGCGTTGTTTACTTGCACTTTGCGAGAGAACGGGCGCAGCGGGCGTTGCGTCTCCGATCGACGCTCGCCGGTTAATTAGGTGGATTGCGCGGTGCAGCTCGGATCCGCGTGTCCCCGCGAGCGCAGCGGATTATCGATCTCGCGCGTACGCGCTGGATGTGGCAGCGACTCGCCTCCTTATGTCGTTCGGTGACGACGGCAGTTTCCCCGGCGCGCGGTCCCCAGCTCCGCCCGGGTCCCCGCAACGCTACTTTAACCGGGGCGAACTTCTGTAACTTGGTTGGGCGGGTAGAATTGAGTTTCTGCGGCGAGAGATAAACGGCCGACGCGAGGCGCGTCTAGCCCGGGATATTATTTTAAACGTCATTGACTCTCGATAAGGAGGCTAACATTTGGACCCCGAGGCCCTCTCCGTCCACCTCGCGGTCTCCTCCTCCTCCTCCTCCTCCTCCTCCTCCTCCCGTCCGCCGAGAGGCGCCGCGCCGGCGAGATAAATAAAAAAAAGAGGGGACGAGCTCTCGCGTTAACTCGCGCACGATTATTGATTCGATTGAGCGGCAAATATATTAAATCGAACGATTGGAAATACTGCGTCCAGAAATTGTTGCCAGGCGACTCGCGAGCCCTCCGTATCGTAACTTTGAATTAACAATCGTTTCGACGGGGATCGGCCCGGAGAGACGCGCGCCGAGCTGTTCGTATCTGCGAGGTCTCGCGATAAAGAGAGCCAAACGGTAGAGTCGGAAGACATTCCGCAAAACATTTTTACTCGCCGTTTTCCGCGCGTAAGAGGATTAAATTAAAATGCTAACATCGAGAAATCGCTTTCATCTTTATGAGATTGCCCGGCGCCCGTGCAGAAATCTTGGTCAGGATCGGATCTGAATCCAAACAGAGTCACTGTCTGCTGTTCGGGATCTATTTAGTAAATCCATTCAGATCCCGTAAAGAAAATGTAACGCTTGTGCTGCCAGATCCCAGTCAGATATTCCGATCGGATTCCATTCAGATATCCCGATCAGATTCAAGTCAAATATAAAATAGCAAAAAAATTGGAAATAGATTTTTTATTTGTTAAGATATTTTTATTCTCTCTACATCAGTAGTAGTACCTTCTAATCTCTTAATGTTATCTTATACTTAAAATATCATGTGTGAAAAATTTGTTTTACCACTGCTGGATTCGAACCTGGGATCATCAGCTCTTCAGTCTTCTATCTTATGTCCTCGGCCACTCATATTCTTGTATAAGATAAAAGTTATATCTTATATAAATGATTTCGTCATAATACATAAATATATGTGTATTATACAGGGTGGGCCATTTTAATTTATACAGTCGATTTTTT
>NW_011967142.1:104206-117724 GCF_000949405.1 Vollenhovia emeryi | reverse complement strand
CCACAACATATTAAGAAAAATATTCCAGAAAAATTTAGCGTTAAAATTTACAGCTGTTAAGAAATCTGGAGAGAGAACAATTTTTAAATCAACCAACACATACAGAAAAATGAGAGGTACATTCAAAAGTGTATTGTAATATTAGTATATTACAATATTTGCTATATCACAATTTTAAAAAATGTTTATTTCTTGTATAATTTTTAGATATTATAATGAGCACACATATAAACGTTCATGGCGAACTTATAAGCGAAAAAAATTTTCACACAGCATTAGGAGCAGGCTTTTCAAATGTCAGAGACTGGGACGGTCAACGATTCAAGAATTTAAGAAATCAGGAATAGTTTTATGTGATTAATGTTTTTTTCGTTGAATTAATTGATTTAATGTAATGTTGTGCCATATATAAAGTAAAACTATTATATATATACTGTATATATATAATATATATTTATATTCGAGACATTTATAATTTATTTCATAAAAAGCAAAATAATTGAAATAGCTTGAGCATTTGCACTTTTTAAGAATTTATACATATAAAGTATGTGTAAATATTTAAAGCTTTTCAGATATTTTGTTAAATAAATATAAAAAATATATAAGAAATCTAAAAAAGAAAACTTTGGGCAAACGTTGGACAGAGAAAATGGAATCTGTTTGGGTTTTCCACTTAGAATCGCACTTAGAATCTGTTTGGGTTTTCCACTTAGAATCGCACTTTTTAAACATTACACTTCTAATCCGAATCTCCAAAGATTTTCTAATAAGAATCCATCATTTGTTTGGGAAATCGGAATAGATTCCAATCAGTTCCCATAAAATTTTCTTAGCGGGTAGTTCTAAAATTGGCCGCGCACTTTCTCGGGTGTTATATCTGGATTCTGTCTAGGACCTGATCGAGAAATCCAAACAGAAGTATCCTGACAGGAATCCAATCAGAATCCTAATAGATTTCCCTATTAGGATATCATTGCCCAATCCCGTTCGGAATCTGACTGGCAATAGGGACTAGGCAGGGAAATTTCTACACGGGGCGTACGCTTTGCAAGCAAAAGGGGAAACGCGGGGCGGGAGCGCGAGGGGGAGAAGGAAAATGCAACGCGGATGCTGCCGGGGTGGTCGTACTGGCAGAGAGAGAGAGAGAGAGAGAATCGATCGATCGAATTATCTCGCTAAATCTGCGAGCAGAGGGAACCGATACGCGCGTGGCTCTCGCCGAAGATTTCTGTGTCACGAAATGCAATCGGGACCCATCCCGCGCCTAATTGACTTCGTTAACGCAACCGATCGCAGAACGAGAGGAAGAGGCAGCGATAGAAAGAGAGAGGGAAACGGAGAGAGAGAGAGAGAGAAAGAGAGGGAGGAAGGGAGAGAGAGAGAGAGAGAGAGAAATGTACTTTGCAGCTGCGCCGACAATTGATGACGGTTCATTGTACATTGAATGTTATTATCGGTTGGCCTCGCGTAATGAAGTCCCCGCGCGGAACGTGATAAACGATTACCGATCTTCGGGCGAGGCGCGGCTTATTCGGGCAGAATACGTGCGGACCTGCGCGCGCGAGCGAGCGAGCGAGCGAGCGAGCGGACGGACAGATGGACGGGCGGCCGCACGCAAATAAACGCCGTAATTAACCGGCTTACAATTAGGCTTACGACGACAAACACGCGCGCAAACTGCGCAGTCCCCGGCGCGGCCGCGAGGCGAACCACCTGATGATTCGGCAAGATTTCCGCGGGTAATCGCGTCACGGACGATTGCATTCCGCGGCCGCGGCCATACTTTACTCCCGCCCGCGCATTCGGGGGACGGGGGAGGGGGTGGCAGGGGGTGGCAGGGAGCGGGATGAAAAATCGCTCGCATAATGCATCGTATTTCCATTAAACGCCGCGAATAAATACGTTGAGCGGCGCGAGGGGCGAGCCAAACAATCGATAGACGGATGGAGATATTTTCTCTGCCCCGGGAATTAAATTCCTCTAAGTCGAGCAATGAGAGAAGTATAAATAAGATTCGAGTAACCTTTATCTCACTTTTTCTCCCCCTCCCACCCCTGTCGCCAAGGGCAGATTTATGTGGAGATAAAGCATTCGTGCGATATATTAGATACAGAAGATCGATAATCGAGCGGAACGGGGGGGGGTGGAAGAGACGCCCGGCGTTCGCCGGTTCTCAAAAGTCGATTTTCATCTTCGAGGGGGGTGGGGGGGGCGGGCCGAGTTTTCTTCTCATTTGCGTAAAGTGCTTTCCGCGAGCGTATCCGGCGCATTATACATCGCGAAAAGCGGTCCCGGAGGGGCCGTTCACGATAATTTATTGCGCGGTTCTCGGCATAAACTAGTTTGCGGAGACGCGACGGTTCCAGTACGGAACTGCCCACGGATAGCCCGGATTACATATGGCTGCAAGATCGCCGTCTGGAAAGCCGCGCTGTTGCGGACCGTAGTATGATTTGAACAAGTTGTTTTCTCCCGCATCAAGCTGCCGTACTTTTTGGCATCCGTATTTCCTGCGCTGCGGTCGCGCACAAGCTGTCCCGAAATGTATCTGGAAATTTGGATTTCTTCGGCGAGGAGAGGGTGGATGATTAAAAACTCTCGATTACGTTCCCTCGCTTTATTTCTCTACAGTCTCGCGGCCAACGAGTGGTTCCTCGATAACATATAAAGCATATTTGACATTCTCCCGCGTGGTGCAAACGTATATTTTTAACAACGTCAGTGTTTTCTTGACCACACCTGGGCATTTTTAATAATACAGAAAATTTATTGCTAAAAATATTACCTCAGCCAGGGTCTCAACCTGGACCACGCCCTCACTGGGCGCGCGCGCCTCACAATTTTTAACAAATTGACAAGTTATAATTTGCCATTTATTACGACCAACGTTTATTCTACATTCGTAAGATTATGGTTTCACGCACGCATGTCGGCCGCTACCGACTCGCTAACGTTTCGATCAATCGCGTCGTAATTCCGACTTGTAAAATGTCATCGCAGTAACGAAATAAATAGAATTCCGCGGAGGATTAAAAATTGCGGGGCGTTGCGATACGACGTGCTCAAATATGACTTGAGATAGAATGTAGATTAGAGCATAAAGAAGTGGATGCATGCCAGCAGTTTTCTTCGCACATTATAGCGCATTTTATCGCATTTTTCGAGCTCGTTGACTTATCATCAAATGTTGCGAAAGAAGCTTGACGGGCGCGCTCTCTCTCTCTCTCCGGCTGGCTCGCGGCGAGATTGATGACTGCGCGCTGACGCACTAGAAACTCTCCGAAGAAAGAATCCGCGGCTTATCGAAAGACACAAAGAACAAAAATTCCCGTTCCCGCACGAAGCGGCCGGCGAAAAAAGAATCCGCTTGCGCACGACGAGTTTTACAGAGGCCCGACGACGCGACGCGCTCCGTTTGCGCGCGCGGCGGCCCCGGTCACGTTCAGCCGAGGAGGTCGTGTGAGCTAATGTAACACCGGCGAATATGATATCGGTCGATCGTCCCCGCCCCGGCTGTGTGACGGACGGTAAATTGATAAAAAGAGATTGCGAAAGAGACGCGAGAGTGCTCTTTATAGGAGCGATAAAAGAGCGCTGACGGGAGCGCTGAGCGCGTCGTTAAAACGCCTTCATCTTATTAAATGCGAACGAAATTACATAAAAGTACCGATAACGCCGTCTCATGTGTCTAGATATCTCGAAATAATTATGCTTACGATATAAGAATTCTTATTGTCAAATAAAACGAAACCGCTCGGGAATGTTAACTATGTTGCGCCGAGATAACGCGCCCGGATACTCTCCACCCGTCGCGCGATACCGCGGATGGATTTACAAGTGTTTCTTTCTTTCTTTCTTTCTTTACGTTCTTTTTTCCACGTGCCCCGAGAAGCGCTTATCTGGCAGTATTGCGGCATTCGTGACGCCCGCCGGTACGGAGAGGTGCGACACACGCTTCATTCGGTGTCGTGTGTTTGGAGATCGGATTGCGCGCGACACAAAAGACGACTAATACGTAATACGCCGGCGTAAGCGAGAATCGATCCGATAACTCTTCGCGTGGACGTAATCAGGCTGAGAATCTACGCTAATAAAGATTGACTCGGCTCGTTAAAACACCGATAATGTTATTAACTGCTCGTCGATATCGCGGCGCCTCGGCGAGCGAATTTTTCTACGTCGTCGCGGACTGTGTCTCCTATTCGATACTCGAGGGTGACACACTGGGCTTGTTTTCTGTTCCCACGCTAGTGAACTGGTGCAATAAATTGGAGTAAGACGAGCATACTTTTTCTCGTTCTGGCTTACTGCACTGGTTCACCGGTGCAGGAACGGAAAGCAAACCTATAAATGCGCGAGGCGCGCAGGGGGACAGCGTGGACCGGGACGTGCCGACGGTCGTAAGTGCCGGGTGATGAATCCCGGTATTCATCGCGGTAATCGTGTGTCGCTGCTAACCCGGAAATACACCTGTTCCGGCTCCTAATCGGCAAGAACGCTTCACTAAATACGGTTTAAACTTTGGCCTCCAGTTGCCCCGCCGGCCGCGCGAAATTTGCATTTAATGACAGTAGTCAGCGGTGCAGGGCAGGATGTGCGGAGACGAGGCGAGGTGTTTGGCCGAAGAGGGTGCGATGGTAATTTCGTGCCCTTATGGCCGCGATTAAAAGAGGCGAGGTACGCGCGCGCACACACACACACACACACACGGGGGGAAATTAATTTGAATAACTAACGTAAGAACTGCTAAGGTTCATTAGAAAAAAGTGTACACGCCCCGTAATGTGCATCGGCAGGGCGAGGGGACGAAAAGAGGTTCTCCCCCCTCTCGCGGCGGACCCCACGACATTTTTTTTTGTTTTTGTTTTTCCAGACAGCCGCGCACGAAGGTGGTCGCCGCGGCGCTGGTAGGAAAGTCGATAAAAATACCATTAAGATCCCTCGGCGAATATTCCGCCGGCATTATTGTGCAATTTGCTCGAATTACGCGAATCAGCCGCGTCTTTCTGCCCCGACACGCGAAATGGCTTGCCTTACCCGACGCGGGAGAGGGGGGGAAAAAAAGAAAGAGCGCCATTTAGCGTCCGTACGAATTAAACGCGCGGCCGCCGGGAACTTAACTACGAATTACGGCGGGGCTTCGTTTGGCGCGCGTATCGCACGCGAACGTCCTGTTTAACGCGTCCTGATTACGACATCGTTATCTCGTAGTTAAATATGGCGCGCGAGCCAACAGATGTATCAATTATTAGCGACGCTAAAAGAGAGAGAGTGAGAACGCGCGCGCGAGCGCGCGGGCGGATAAATCTACCGCGCGTTCTTCCTGAAGTTCCATAGAGTTCACGGGAGAGAATTCGAGACCGATAAAGCTGCCAACGTTTTGCTTTGCCCAGTACCGCGATAACTTCCCATCTTGGCTCATAAATCGACCCGATTATCGCGAACCCTCGGCAAGATATGCCGTCAGCGAGCGTTTCCTACCGGAAAAAAAAAACCCCCCGTGCACGAGAAACGACCGCGCTGCACGAGAATCGGTGTTTCAGAAAAGGAAGGGAAAAAAGTGATTGCCCGCAGAATTTAATACCCATCGTGGTTCGTCTCTCGGCGGAAGGAACTCGCGTTATCTTAGGATTGAAAGAAGGAGGGGGCGGGAGGGGGGGGGGGTTCGTGACGTATAGGCGAGGACATCTTTTTAACTCGATAAACCAATCACGTTGACGATTGAATACATTAGCGACGGCATCGCCGTTCATCACGCGACGCTATTCCCAGTTTGTTGCTCGGCAATCAGTTTCCGGGGAGGGAACGAAATCCGCGGTCACGTTCCTTAGCGAAGGTACAAATTGATCGAAGGGTCCGCGATTACGAAGTAAACGCGGGCAGAGGCGGAAAATCTTGGGCGTAATAATTTAACGCGGTGCACGCCAGACAACTCGGTCCGCGGAGAATTTTTACCACGCTCTCTCTCGCAGCGGGGGAGGAAAGAGAGAGAATCTTGCGACGACAATACTGAAAAATTCATACGTTCCGGAGAAGAATATGAGCGGGATTGCGAATAGATAAGGCGAGCACCTGACACGCATATGACAACTAACGGGGTATACGTGGTCGGACGTTAAATCGATACAACTGCCGACGGTCCTTCGGGAATTTCATATGACGTTACCACGCGAAAAGTTCCATTTACTCCAAGAAGTCAAGTGTCGATATTTCATCAGAGGAGCAGCATCGATACTTTACGTTCTCAAGGATGGTGAACGTTGATGCGGTATGTACAAATTCTCTCAGGCCGGATGACCCGACCGGGGGCTCTACGGACTTAAAACTCCGCGGTTTTAAAACGTGCCCGAAATACTTTAAGCAGGGAGAAGTTGCGAAAGAATTAATTGAGAAATTACATCGGGTGTCTCTTTCCAACGGATGAATTTTCGAATGGTAAATTTGTTTGGAAAATTGTGTCTATTTCGCTTCAGCGAATATGACGAGGGAAAGCTTATTATTTTTTCCTCTTTAACATTATGCATCGTTATAGAATGTATGAACATTCAATTAAAATAATTGGGGAGTTTGTTTAAAATCCACATGTTTCTACAAGTTTAGAAAGAGTCGGTCCTTCATTCGCAATCATTACTTATTATTGCATAATTATGATTGTATTGTAACATATTTATATTGAGAAAAAATATCAAATCAACCGAAAAATCCATCGTCAAAACTGGGTGTGAAATTTTACTATGAGAAAACGTAATTTTGTAAATGTAAATTTTTTATTTTTAAATGTGTTAATTCACGGTTACAAAATTGAACATGAAAAATTGTCGATCGTCCGTTTAAAAGAATGTAAAGAATTGCATTTAAGGTTACATGTCGAAATTTCGAAATTACAAATTTATAACTTGAAAAGATTTTAAGTGTAAAATTTAAAGAAACAAAATTGGAGCTAAATAGCGCGGGACAATTGAAAAATATCAATCATTCGCGTAGTTACAATTACATGGTTGACACGAAAATTCAGGGAAGTAAGATTTAGCACCGAGGCGACGTCGGATCTAGCTCACCATTAAGTGGCCGAGGGAAAAGTCACGTAAGAACGTCTCGCACACGGGAGCTCGAAGATTTCGCTCGGCGCACAATAGCAAAAAGTCGCAAGGTGCGGAAACTCCGAAAGAGCGAGTAACGTCACGGTACGACTTTATTACACAGCTAGTTCGATTTACGAGTTACTCGAATCCAGGTATTTTCCACCGCGGGCAGGTGAGGTCGGCGGGGAGAGGCGGGAAGGGAGATCAAGGACGTTCGGCGATAAATTTTCTTGGGCTATAATGGGGCTCTATGGCGGTGGGACGGACAGTGACGGGGGCGGATATCGGGGGTGGGATTTCTGCGTCGACTCGAGAGGCGACGCCGGGGTAAGACCGCACGGTACGACGGTGAAAAAAGGAGGCGGGATGGTGGCAGGGGGATCAGACGACGTCGGGATCGAGAATGTCGTTATCGACGAGAAATTTCTCGTGGCGTTTCACGATTACTCGGCGCTTGCGAGCGGACGGAGCCAGAGGACTCTGGCGATGAGGAGCGAACGCCTCGCTTACGATCGAAATAGAACGTGTCTAAAATTATTTCTGTAGCTGTTCTAACGTGGAGAAAGAGAGAAAAGAATGGGCGGAGGGGAAAGAGAGAGAGAGAGAGAGAAAGCAAGAGTGGAGAGGGAGCTTCTCTTCTTAGCAGCGTTCTATCCTTGTACCCTTTCGCCACATATACGCACATACATTTGTCCCTCCCTTCCGTCCGCATTCTAGCGGCGTCTTCAGTCTAATACCGGTCTTCCGTCCTAATACCTCGTTCGTGTCTATAAAGTAAACCCCTCATAAAGCATCGAGCCGGCGCGAGAGACGTGAGGAATCCCCGGGTACTGCGGTTTTCGCGGTGAATGAGAGTGGTCGAGGATCTTTAAAGTTTTACTCGCCGAGCGGCGGGAGAGGGTGGTTGGCGGGCCCGGCGGCGGTAATCCGTTTCAGTCATTCGGTATGCACTCGGGTGTTCCTCGGCCGCGGTCGTCGTGCCCCGAAACTGCGAATCGGCAAAGAGGGAATCAGAAAGAAATCGGGATGCAGGTTCGGAATGGTTGAAGAGGAGAAGTGAAAAGTTTGCGCAAAAGACAGTCAAACGAGTCGTTGAAGTGAACTTTACTTAAGCGTTTAAGCAGCGGACGGTATCTAAAGCGGGATTTAAAGCCGATAAGATTTCGGTGCCACGTACCGCCCGTTAATTATCGCGAGTGTACGCTGGAATTTTGACCATTTTGGATTCCTCTAAACGCGTGTTAAAATTATTGAGCTGTTTGTGCCGTGCCGTTTTTGCCCGTTTGACGAAACGGACGTAAACAGACGTAGCAGCGGAAGGATCGAAGAGAATACGGTGTTCATCCGATATTCCAGCAGCCAACCAATTTGCGAAGGAGGACTCGCCCGGCGAAGGAGGAAGTCCTTTTAAATTCGGGTCTCGCTGCTTCTTGATAGAGAATCCCCGAGTGGCTATTTCTCACGGGCGAATAGAGTCGTTTAATTCCACGGACTCGAGACGAGAGAATAGGAATCTGCCCGCGCGTCCGGTCCTCGGCCTTTTATGATTCAGTGCGGCGGAATGACTTTTTTCGGACCCGCGCGCTTCTAGCGTTACCTTTCGGCCCGAAATCAGCCTGTACAAAATTATCACGCGCGGATCTAACGACATTTTCGCCAACGGAACACCTACACCGAGCGCCTTATATACGAGTATATATTCCGCTTGTTGCTCCCAGCGAATCATCCAACAGCTGCTGGTATTTTCCTAATCCCGAGAGTTCGACGGCGGATACAAAATACCGAAACACCCTAGCTCCTGTAATATTCAGAAGGATCGGTCGAAGGGAAACGGTGCAACATCGAGAGTAACGAGGCGGACTTCTAGTCGGTACATCGACAACTTCGCCGCGTAAAGAAGCAGAGAGACAGGAGGAGGGAATTGATTGTATTCCAGGGAAATTCATCTCTCGCAAAAGTAGAAATATACGAGGAGATTTAATCAAAACATAATTAGCTGAAAGTATTAAGAAAACTGGGATATACCGAATAAGAGCGTAATAACTGAGAGGTAAATTAAGATAAAAATCTTAAAAGATAACTTGTTCCCCGGCGCGTACTAAAGGGACGTCTACAAAAAAGGACAGGCCGGAGGAGGTAATAAGTAGCAGAAAATATATAAAACGGGGTGCCTGAAAAATAAAACGAGGCGGAACGGGGGAGACCGGGAAGTGGACTTATGTAAGCGACGCAATCGTAACGAACTAAGTGGGTACGCTAATCTGCGATATAAAAACGGACGGGCCGTATTTCAGCGGCCGTCTAAAGGCGATTCGCTCGCATACACAGGATCTCGTTAACGGAGCGCGGGCGGGTCTCGGGGGGGGAGGGAGAAGGAAGAGCGCGGCGCACAAAGAGCCGCTCCGCGAGACACGGCACGCCGGGCGTCCTCCCCGTGCGCAAGAATGCAGGATCAGGATGAATTTTACAGGACCCTCTGCTCGTCGGAGACGCTCCGCTCCGGCGGGAAGGGATTCTTCCACGATTTCAGCGGGCACGTGATGCAAACCGCGGGCGATACCTGGACGTCGGGGGTATTCGGCCGGATCGATGACGACGAGGGACGGGCGAGGGCGGTCTTCGCCGACGCGAAAGTAAAAGACGTCGTGGCCGACACGCTCGCAAAGGTGAAGCCCCTTTTCAGGGATAAGGATGCGGGGATCTCGAGACGCAGGCGACTCGAAGGATACCAGCTCGCCGCCGTCGGCGAACACGACAGGGCCCTTTTACTGTTCAGTCAGGCTGTCCTGCGCGCACCTCAACCAGGTCACTACAAATGCGGTGGAAGCGAGGTTTATTTCGACGGAGAAATTTTTCATTTGTTTCTACCCAACAGATTGTTATTTACGCCAACTGTTACGTCGCTTATACCTTCAGTATCGCGTACATTTTTCTCTATGGAAAAGTTGTGCATAGATAAATACATCGCCGTCGCACAACTCGTCCGGATAATTGACGTTTCACCGTTTATTATAGATAATTTATTGTTATCTATAATAAACGCGCTAGATTGGCGGGATTAAGGCGGATCGCTAACTAACGAGCGGTGAATTTATGCTTAGTTTTGTGCTGATATAAATATAATACACTTACATTGTTGCAATAATTAGGACG
Organism: Vollenhovia emeryi; assembly: GCF_000949405.1. Lineage (NCBI taxonomy): Eukaryota > Metazoa > Arthropoda > Insecta > Hymenoptera > Formicidae > Vollenhovia > Vollenhovia emeryi. Next base: position 107,486 of record NW_011967142.1, on the reverse strand, counting down.
CGACGCTACAAATGTTTAATTAAATCGTACATAATCATTATTTACTACAAATATAATATAATGGTTATTTATCTGATTTAATTATTAATTGCTAATTAATTTAGATTTATATTAAAACAGTGATTTGTGCGGGGGAATCAAAGGCTATTTGTTGGCGTATGCTACGTTACATATACGTGGCCCGGTCGATCTTTTATTTTCGTATCAAATGAATTTTAATATTTCTATGAATTTGTAATGCGCGCGTAGGTCTCTGAAATGTACGTCGACGAGTTGATCACGTATGCTCTGGCGTCGCGCCAAATCCGCACAACAAGTGGGATAAATACTTAAATCTTACTTACCCGCATTCTAGCAACATACGTCAATTGTTCGAAAGACCCTCGCGTTTTCATGGCTTCATTCGCTTTGTGTCGATAAATTGTTGGCGAGCGGTAGGTAATCGATGAGCGAGCGGGTCTCGAAGGCCGGGCAGCAATATTTTCCCAAATCATACGGTATCGACAATATCTGTCTCAGGTCGAAACAAGACGGTTGATCAGGGTCTGTCGTTGCCCCTGGCGCTGTTGGGAAGAGCCGAGATCTTTATGGCCCTCAAAGAATACCATCTCGCACTGGAAGATCTGCGACTGGCCGCCGAGCACGATTTACCGGATAAATCGATGTAAGCATCCCCGTCTCAATTCGCGGAATCCCGATTTTAGAAACGAGAAACGACATTGTACCGCCGTACAACGGCGCGTAGTGACAACAAAAGCGGGCGTAAAAATCCCGGACTACAAAGCGAATGGGATTACGATTGTAGAATCCACTTTAAATCATCGGGAAAGAACTCGATTCCGAAATAATCGCGCATTCTGGAACGACGAGCCCGTGGGGGGGGGGGGGGGCGGCACGAAGGGGAATTTGAGCGAATTGCAAAACGTACCTCCGAGATCTCGTTGGTCGCTAAAGACCAGCCTCGGCACGAAGGTGCCCTCTTGCTGAATTTTCCGGGCAGACCCCGAGTCGAAATTTTGGTACTATTTTGAGACTTTTAAGGATAATTTACACCTACTTAGCTGATCTATACGCCTACATAGGCCAACGTACTTTGATGACATTATACTTTTTTACTCCTCCCTTGAATCTTTAATTCTAAACGTTCACTTTAGCTCCTACTTAAAATGCTAAATTGGCGAAAGTGGAAATTTCCGACGCTATCAGTTTTAAAGTAGGAGTAAATTTCGTGCTAGCAGTTCGACCCCTTTTACTGTCTTAGGTCCTACTGTATAATAGAATTAAAGGTTCAACGTAGGGTCGAAATTTTCTCGGGACGTCGCGAGGAAATCCGCGAATTCGTGAACACTTGGCGATACAGTTTTCCCTTTGTCGCTGCGTGCGTTTGCTCCCTAGACTTTTCCCGAGTCACAGTTTTCCCAGACGTACATGCGAATTTAATCGCGGGGGGGTATCCGTATCCTGGAATGTACACCACGCCCCGGGTCCACCGGAGGCTTCGATATAACGTGGCGTGGAGTGAGGTGGGATACACGCGCGCGTACCTCCTAAAATATTCAGAAGGGATGGGCACTTGCCGGGACCGGCGGCTGCCGGCTACCGAACGAAACTAGACTCCGGTTTTAGCCTACCCTCTCTGCGGTGCCGTCGCTGGCTTCCCGCTAGGTTAACCTCGTGAAACTAGCCGTACGACTAGACGAAGTGGCCTTTGAGTAGACGGACAATAAACATTTAATGCGGCGCTTTTGAGAGCGGCATTAACCCTCCGGCCGCCGAGACCGATGAGACGGATTAAACGCGGCGAATAAGGCTTGAATTTTTTAGCGCCGTCAACTTTAACGCGAGAAGTGCGTTATTGAAAATCTGAAAGGAGGCTTCAATTGCGATAGAGAAGCCCCCGGTGCGCCCGACGATCCCCCCGGGAGTTCGGGAACTTCGGCAGATCGGGATAAGCGCGCGGAGATCGCACCGAACGCGCGGATTCAAAAATTATCCCCGTCGTTCTCCCGATATTTTGACCGTCGCTCGCGCGCTTACGGACACGAATTCGCTAATGCGAAAGGATTGTCGTGCACTGGAGACCCTGTAATCAGAGACTGGCCATAAGGGTTCGTCAAATTCCCGCGAGTGAGAGAGAAACATAGGCTGTCTCACTCCCCTGCGATTCAATCCAAATAACTCGATTACTAATTGTGGGCCCCAAAATGGGTTGCCGTCTTGTTTTTTTCCCGGAGCGGAGAAAGAATGAAACTCGATGAATCGCGTGATCCGTCGTTTATTTGACGAAATGGGGCTAGATTTGAAAAATGCGTGTCCCGTGTAACAGGCGCGGGCGATCTTCCAACTCGTCGCCCTCGTATTACTTTCCGAATCGAAAGGAGTACGCGGCAGCTGATCGATCGTTTCGTATCAAGTGCTTGAACCGCCCTGTATATGTGCACGCGCGATATTGTGTTGATTAAACCGCCATTATATACCGGAGGAAAATATCATAAAATCCCCCGCGGCGATATAATAACGAAGGTAATTCGCTCTGCGTTCGATGGCGATCAACGGGATTAACAGTATTTTCCCTAATACCCCGGGTTTACAAAAAGAATCTATTAGATTCTCGAGAGAGGATCTATTTGCAGAGGTGCATTTATGACAAAATTCCTTCTCAAAATTTTCGAAATCTTTCATCAGTCTCCGAATGCGCGAGTTTTTCTGCGCAAAATATCTGGTTAAATAAAAATTGCGTGTTCGAAAGCCAGAGCCGTTTACACAAAAGTAGGTGTAAGGACCGCAGGTACCGGGGAAAAATGTTGAGGAAACGCTTCCGCGAGATCCGAAAAGTCGTTACTACGGCAATTTAAAATGAAAATTTGAGTCGCTCGCGTATTGTTTCGGCGCGATTATATTACAATCTGATGCTGCCCGAATTTTCGGAAATTTCGTACACAATCCCGCCTGCCTCGCTTTAACGATCCGCATTCTCCGGTTTATCGACGCAGACAGACACAGTTATCATTGCATCAATCGCGAGTAGACGCGAGTGAGCCGCGCTCATCGCCTGGTCAGTGGTTGGTGGACGTACATACTGCAAAATCGATAATATAAACACTGTGCAAGCCGCGGGCGAGCGGGCGTAGTAGCTGTTCTGTCAATTAAAATCGCAGCTGAATTAATGACGGATAAATGCGGACATGACGGATTACGCAAAATGGATTTTATCCGGCCCGCGCCACCCGTTAACCGTCCCGCGCCGCAAACGGTGTTATATTCGGGGGGGGGGGGCAGG
>NW_011967142.1:97870-103998 GCF_000949405.1 Vollenhovia emeryi | reverse complement strand
TTCTAATTATAATTGCTACAATTATCGACGGGCGTCACGCGGAATTCTCAAACGCGGGGCGAAATCATTAGAAACTCGATGCGCGCGAATGCGCCGCGTAACGAGTACGGCGGCGGATATTATTTTATCATTTTCGGCGATTACATGTTTTACGGCCGCTCGAAAAATTTGCACGAGTAACGCGGCGGGCGCGCACGCGTGTGTACACGCGCGTGTTGTAACAAGAGAAATTATCGGGGTTTTCCCCACTGAGAAATCGCCGGGGTTTCGTTGTGAAACGTTTCCCCCCCTCCCCCCCCCCCTCCTTTCCCTCCCCCGCGTGAAACACGCAGATTTTTGCGAATGCTCTCGCAAACGAAACAAATGATATTTAGCGGTGGGAAAGGACGGCCGCGTTGCGAAATAATGTTCGCGGGATGATACTCGAGAAAACACGTTTGCTTTATCACGGAATAATAGTCAGCGTATTTTGCGCGAGTGTAATTGCGAGGGGCTATTCCGCGAGAACAAAGGCGCGGAGGGTGAAGCCGGGGGGGCCCCCGCCGCGGCTCCGTATCAAATTCCATTTTATAGCCGTCCCCGTGTCTCGCGTTTTTATCCGAGCGGCCATAGTTAAGAACTGCGGGGAAGGAAGCTAAAGTTGAAGCGGAAAAAGGGAGCTCCTCATGAGCGGGATGCATCGTGCTGAATTTAAATCGAGCAAAGCGATGCGTAAGACAATTTATCTTTCCCCGCCGAAGAAATACAAACGCTCGGCGGCGGAATGTTCCTCGCCGGGCAAGAAACCCCGACCAAAGCGATTCCCGATGAAAAAGAAAACGATCCCCGCACAAAGTTACCGTGGCGCTCGCGCCGTCCTCGTTGTTATTGCAATTGCCCGATATTAGAATGTCAAATAGGCGACGAATTCGACGGGGAGGTTGAAATTAGCGTGCGCGCGGTAAATTCAACGCGATCGCCAAGGGAGATAGAGTCGTTGAGAGAGAGCATTGTCGCGCGAGCACTTGAAAAATATTCCCAGACCTCGTAATTCTGTTTTCCGGCACTTAACGGCCGAGAAACGCGCCGGCCGGAATTCGCACCCGGCGGCCAGGGGCGAGGGGGGGGGGAGGGGAGAGAAGGATAGAGATCGGCCAGATACGAGATCGAGCCATCAACTGGAGATAGAGCTTCCTCGTCGGGGTCGCGCGCGCGAAATTAGATCGGCCCCGATTTCCGCGGAGGCAATCCGCGACTGGATAAATCGTGGATACGAGCCACCGGTCGCAATGAACCCGTTTTTTTCCTCTCCCCCCGGATCCCGGCTGGACCGTGCTTTCGTTGCCGCTGCCGGCGAGGGGGTGGAAAAAAAGGAGATGGATGTTGAACACGATCGGGATAGAGGAACGGCTGGGCGAGGAAATCTCGTACGTTCGCCCGTCAGTTTGGCAAGAAGGATTGCTCCTCGAGCACCGGCCTGCACACGTATCCGCAACGGGTTTTGATCCAGATTGCGGTAGCTTTCGGGGGATAAGCGACGTAGGGCGACGCGACGCGACGCGATTATTTGGATAAACATGCACGTGGGAAAACCTGGAGCAATGTTTCGCGTGATGTATATGATAATGCGAGCGATAAATTTCACCCCCCGCGTCAAACGCGATGTAATTTATTATCGCGTAATTTTATCTGATATCTCAAGCTCGAAACGCGCGCCCCCGGAAAGTCTAACTTAATTTGTATCCACGTTGACATCCTTTTCGAACCTCACCCGGTTTCCGATGTAGATGTGGATTAGCTCAAAGTTATTTCCGTATCTAGATATACCTGCGTAATTCGGTGAAGAGAAATCCTCGGTTAAAGATATCGTCAGGTATTAACGCATACGTAACGCTCGCGATATTTCCGACACGATAATTCGCCGGTGGGCGCCGTTTTATCAACAGAATCAATTTTCGCTTTTTGTACATTATATAAATTAAAAGTGTGCTCCGGTTTTATTATTCCTCCAACAGGCGAAACAGGCCGGGAGCTTTGATCGTAGACAATGCAGAAGAGAGATTTAATTATCGAAATAAAGAACGGGCGGCAGGGGGGCGAGAGGAGAGGCCGGGGGTGCGCTTTCGTGCTCGAAATGACGGAAGGATTTTCTTTCATCATCGTTACGAGGATACAATTTATTAAGCGGGTGATTAAAGCGTAAAAACGCATTTTAGACTTATCGTCTGAGAATTTTACGAAATAAAGCAACGCTCGTATATACGGCGAAACCGTACGGTACGCGGGATCCGAGGTAGTCGTGTTGAATTAATGCAACGAGGGTAGCACTCGGCTCTACCGTTCGACCCTTAACCCCTGGGTAACCTTTAATCCCGCCGCAAAAGCTTTAAATCCGTTGGATGTCTCGGAACTTGCGAATCGCGATCCGTATCGCGGGGAGATCGGTCGACAATGGCGATCTTTATCTATCTAGGGGATAAGCCTCGCGCAATCGGGAACGAAGCGTTAAATTATCTTTTACCGACGTTGCTTAAACGCAGATACTTGCAATAATCAGGCTTTTTAGTCGACATGGCACGGGGATGTTTAAATACGACGTACGAGTCGTTGCTTACAACTATAGGCATATTTGCGAAGTAATTCGGGTGATATTTAGGACAATTCGTTCGGTATTAAGTAGCGATTTGTCAGCTGCGGAGCTTCTCGAAAAGAAATAGAAGGAAAGTGCGGATCTTATATTAATTAAGGATGCAATTCTACATAAGAACCCGCATGTATATCGGGTTGAATGCATCAAGAGGGCGGACGGTCACGGAGAATCGATTATCCGCCGGACACGGCAAAACATTTCCCAAGGCCTGTCCCGACAAGAAGATCCCCGCGCGGCAAGTAAGATGACGCGTTTTCCGGCAAAAAGCGGAAACTCCGTGGGTGTCGGCGCAATCCCGCAGGAGTGGATTAACCGTCGATACGAGTCTGAGCGTAGGAAAAGGTCGGGAGAGGAAGGGAGGGAGAGAGAGACCGAGAGCTTTCGGCCAGGCTAATTAATGAAGTAATCGACGTAACCCCGTCTCGCCCTCCCCCTCCGCGGCTCTGCTTAGTCACGGCTGTGAAGTGGTCGTGTTTCGACGTCGCCTACGCGGTTAGACTACCGTCTAGCGCCCTCGCCGCATCTCAATGACCCGGCATTATGCCGTCCGTTGATCAAAACAGTAGTCCGCAATTAACAAGTTCGCAGCGATGCCGGTGCGATTCGCGCGTCTGGTGCACGGGGGTCGTCGTGGAAATGTAATAATGACGCGCGCAAAGCGCCTCTATCTTCGCGGAATCGCGTCGGAGGGAGCGAGAACGGAGGGAGAGACGCGTTTGGAAAAAAACATCTTCGCTGGACGAAAGAGCGCAAGATTTTTCCGTCCCGTTTAATCGATACCCAGCCACTGTATCAACGTTTCAAGTCCATTTCACGAGTCTTGCCGCGCAGCACGCACGACACCCCTCCGTGCACGCGAGAGCGCGTCGAGCGATATTCCGCGCGAGGCTGTTCCTCGTTATCGCGTCCATTGTTACGGCATTAGCATTGTTATATAATTGTTGTGGAGGAGGGATTATATTCCCGCGGCGTATAAACGTGTATCGCGCGCGCGGTGGATGCGCGCGCGTCGGGCTTCGACGCGCGATATAACAAAATGGAGACCGGTTGGCCGATATATCATCCGCGTAACGAAGAATAATTGGATACGCCGTAATTAATGGCGCGCGCCCGCCTGCATTTCGAACATCTTCGTGCCGCATCGGCACGCCGCGCGATCGCGAGGAGCGGGCGGAAAATCCGCCCGGTGGCCGGCGCGCGGCTCGCCGGCCGTTTGCCGGCTGTAGCCGGACCGCAGAGAAAATAGCTGCCGGATCGACCATATTTCTGTCCGAGGGCGGCGCTGGAAAGAGAAACGTCGCGCTCGTATAAACGCTACCTGCCCCGGGCTGGATTATTTTTGCGGGCTGCGTTTCGACATCGATACCGGTGGGAGAGAGAGGGAGAGGAGGGGGGGGGGGCATCGAACGATTCGACGCAAATAATTTTCTCTGAGGGTCCTTTCAAAGAGCGATTTGTACCGATTCAGCGACTGTACAGGGTGTCCCGGAAACGCCGGGGTACGATACATCCTCGAAATGTCAAAGAAGGCTAATGACGAGGAGGGACGACGCGCCTAATCCAGCCTTCGCGAAAACGCGACTTTGTGTAACGTCTTCAAATCTGCGACTTAAGCGCATCCTAAAGTCATATGTTTTACCGACACATTCGAATATAGTTTTTTTTTTGCGCTGGTAAATCTTTTTATTAGGGTTCCAGGGTCGAATAATTACATTTACTCTCGACTTGAATATATAGCTTTTGCTAATTCAGGCTGGGAAAATAACCGACTGATTATGGATTGCAAGAAATGGATTTGTTCTGGTCGTAAGAGAGGGCTGGTATCGTACGTGGAAGAACACCAGCGAGAGAGAACGAAAAGTGTAGACGATACAGGGTGTAGTCGGCAAGTTTCAGTGCTAGTTACATGGCATGAGTACAGATCAAGGTGGTGGTAGATTCAAAAACATAAAAGCGTACAACAGGCAGTAATAAACCTTTGGTTTTCTTTCCTAAATATTTCAGCAGCTTTTTATCAGTCGGTTTCACTGTCAGAGAGCCGTTATCGAATATTTGCAAATTTGGCCCGACGGTTTCGTCAGTTCCCTTCAGAAAGCTGGGATAAGCAAGGGAGAGCAAAGGGCATCTCCATACTCGAAGGGCATTAACATTGGAATTTGTGTTTCCACTGCGCCACCGGCGCGTCCGATTCCCATCTTATCACGCGCATTACACGAGAGATGAATATGCTGCGCGTATCAGATAAATACGGTCCGCAATCAGACGCCCACATGAAGCGCCGAATGTGTACGCGGTAGATCTGTCCCCCGCCTCACAATTACAATGCCGGTCCTGTGCGCATTACCCGTATACAGCTACGTAGAATATTTTCAGAAAGATGGTTCCAGTCGCCCCAGTCTCCCTGCGACACGACTGGCGTATCTCACTTACCTAAATGAACGTATACATGGCAGCTTGAAGCCGGTTTTCCTCGGAGACGCGGCCTCTTATGAAAATATTTTATTCCGCAATTTTGCCTCATATTTTTTTCATGAGGGATCACTTCCCTCGCGTTTATACTTGGCGTTCGTACAACTCCTGCCGTGCGCTCCGTCCAAATGGAGATACTTTTGGAAAATGCGGAATTTATCCTTTTCCTCAATTAATTACCGACGAGCCAGCTGATTAACGGGCGTGTCCCGATTAATTGATCCTCGTAACGCCGTGCGCCGCACGTACGTGGACGTAAAATTAGTTTAATCCAAGCCGGCGGTATCGATTAATTGCCCGAGTACCGGGGCCGCAAGAAACGGAATATAAAAAAGAACTCGGCTTTCATCTCCAGTGACATTTAATTTTACGACAAGGGGCGAACGGGGCGGCGTTATCGGCGCCGTTGTGATTAATCTCGCGAAAATACTGTGCCCCTCGGAGCGATGCCTGGTGTCGCGACATCGCCCGGTGGCGCATTAAAATTCAAAGCCCCGCCGTTATTTGCAGGCAGCGGGCGCTCCTAACGTCCCCGTGCGTACCCGAAGTCGGCGAGCGACAACGCAAAACCACTTTGCCAACTCTGAGAATTTTTACGAGAGCGTCCGTTAATATTCAATACGCCCTCCTCCCCCCCCCCCCCGGGCGGCACTCGAGAAACGCTCCGTAAATCCGCTAATGATGAAACTCGTACGGAAAGGTGGATCGAGGGACTTCAAACGGACTCGCGCGGTCGCTTGGCTTTAATTAGACGAATTCTCTCATCTTTACACACCCCGCGCCTGTTCCAGCGAAAATTCCCTCCCCTCTCGCTTCCCTCCGTACGACATTTTGCGACTTGTTACGTCCGTCGCTCTTTTTCCTCTTCCCCCCCCCCCCCCCCTCGAGAGCCGCGACGAAACTGATCGCGAGCGCGATCGGCGCGCTCGATATCGAGGACTGTCGCGTCTTTCAGAGCGTAAGGGCCTGAGCAGAATGGCTGTCTTGTACCCTTAAGACAGCCTTAAGACAACGTTTTATGTTTTAAGCC
>NW_011967142.1:89871-97693 GCF_000949405.1 Vollenhovia emeryi | reverse complement strand
CCCCCCTCGAGAGCCGCGACGAAACTGATCGCGAGCGCGATCGGCGCGCTCGATATCGAGGACTGTCGCGTCTTTCAGAGCGTAAGGGCCTGAGCAGAATGGCTGTCTTGTACCCTTAAGACAGCCTTAAGACAACGTTTTATGTTTTAAGCCTTTGTCTTGAGGTAACGCACAATAACTGTCTTACGTCTTGAGAGTCTAAGACAGTCATTCTGCTCAGACTTCTGCTCATGACTTCCGACACTGAGGGTCTGAACAGAACGGCTGTCTTGTACGCTTAAGACATAAGACAGTTAGTGTGCGTTTCCTCAGGACAAAGGCTTAAAACATAAAACATTGTCTTAAGAGTATAAGACAGCCCTTCTGCACAGGCTCTAAAATAACGCCCCGGCGAAAAAGTCGCGTCTCGATTAGCCTCGGGGGTTTCTTACGGAACTCGCGAATGGAGTTTAAATGGCCACAGGACCACAAGATACATACGTACGTACGTATATACGTATAAATGTAATACCGCAGCAATCCGGTCTCCTGCGGACAAAGTGTACCGTTTAAACGGACTACCGTGGCACCCGCCACGCTCACCGCGAGCCACGGTAAGAAATTTAATATCCGCGTGCAGAAGGATTATTTAAAGTGCCCGCTGGCTACGCTATCGGTAAAAAGTTTTTCAAGTAAACCATACTTGCCCCGTGTTTCCCCGACGTCGGCCGGGATTGCTCACCTCTCTCTCGCAGTCCTCCCGGCCGTCCCCCGCTCTCCTCCGAGCGAGTCTCTCAAGAATAACGTCCAAGTTATTTGCGCGAAATTTATCAATTATTTGTCAATCGCGAACGGCACGGAACCACCTGCGCGCGCGACAATGTGAGGCCCAATTTCGCCAAACGTAAATCTAAACACGCGGGACACTGTCACATAATTTGTATATTACACAAATGTTTTCACGAATTGACAGAGTGCAGAATCGCCCCAGCATCCTCTTCACGTTTGTCTATCTCTCTAAAGCAACAGTTTGAAAGAGACAAAGAGCGGAGTAAACCACGCTTAAAGTTAAGCGACGTCGGCGAAACCAGGTCTAAGTCACGCGGCGAAGTCTTGCAAATGAGGATTATGCGGTAATAAACGTGTGCGAGGGGGTAATTGAGGGAAAAAAAGTGTCCCTTAAAGCGCGTTACTGCCCGCGAAAGGGGCTCGCAGCTCGGTCGGGACGTTAAGCGGAATCAAATGTGTCGCGCGAGATTATGCGGGATTGTCTCCCGCTTGCCACTGTCTCGAGAATGCCATTACGTCTACGACGATGAAGGCCATTACGGCGCGGCAAGTACGTGTCGGGAGTATTTTTCTATCGACGCGACTTGCGTCTTCGGTAAGCGCCGACGAGCCTGGGCGCCGCCGAGGAGACGACGAGTTCCAATCGATTGCCACTTGTCATTCGCATATTCGTAGCTGTTCCACTCATCCGCCGAACAAAGCGTGTGCCTAACGTGTGTACGTGTAGAGGCCGGTGCAAAAAAGGGGGAAAGAGAGTGGAGGGAATCAATAAAAGCATTTACTCTACCTTCAAAAGAACGGATGGAAGAAAGAGAGAGAGATAGAGAGCGGAGAAGGGTGGAGATAATGAACAAGAGCTGAAGAGACCAAGTGGGCGGGGGAGAAAGAGAGGGGACGGGGGGATGCGGGGGTAGGTGGGAACGAGGGGGCGAGCGCGCCGGCCCGGTTTGATTTCGCCGGATGGGTTCGCAATAACAGTGCAAATTATTATTCCGCTCTCGTCCACGTCGATCGATATGTCGCTCCGGATCTATATATTGCGTGGCTATGATCTGGAAACCGACACCGCCGACCTTCCCTACCGAGTAACCCGCGGAATTAACCCAGGCAAAGCAGGACGGGACAGGGCGGCGGGAGACGACGAAGAGGCCGGGAGAGAAAGAGAGCGAGAGAGAGAGAGAGAGGGGGGGATTTCCAAAGAGAGTGTTCATGGAGCAGAAAAATATCGACAGATCGCATGGCGCGCGCACACGTGCATACGTACGTGCGCGCACACGACGTCGCTTTTAATAACCGATAATATTTAACGTCGGCCGAATTCAATTTGTAGGAAAAACAGAGGTACGCTGTTTCCTCCCTCGCGGGATTCGATCCTCGGCGATCGATTTTGCGGTGGCCGCATAAAGCGCGAAATGTGCGCGCGTCCTTTTCTCCCGCAGCCTCCCCCGGCACGGTAAAAATTCACCCTCGCCTCCCCTCGCTGTGGAAACAGGTACGGCCGGAAATATCGGCGCGTTACCTCGCCGCGCGCGCTTGAAACGAGAGCCCGTAGGAGATCGGGACGGCCTCGCCGCCGATTTTCCGTCAGACGATCGTGGCTCGAGATACGCGCGCGGGGCGAGGCGTCTTTTCGAGCCCCGGGTCGGATCCGGGGATTTTGCGGGAGGGAATCAGAATTTTACGGAGGCGCAAACAAAACGCGACACATACCCCGCGCATTTCCGCTTCCAATTTCACTTCCGTGCGTTGCCGCACGCGCGCGGTAACGTCGAAATGTTACCGAGATTTGCGACGTAATTATTTTCTAAAAACGATATCCTTAGAACCCGACGCGCCACAACGGCGGGAAATCCGCGCGGGCGGATAAATGATACCGCGTCGCGTTGTGTATCAAAGGTAACGCGCGAATTTATACCGATACACCTCGTTGCGGCGGCGAGGGGTGGGACGGGGGGGGGGGGAGAGTGAGTGACGCGCTCTGGCGCTCGAAGCCAGAAAAATATTGAAAAATTGACGGGCGCACGCTGGTACACGCGCCCGGGCTCTGTAGTGTTTAATAATGGATAATATTTGATACCAAATCCGCCCGCGGGCGGGCACCCCCCTGCCCTCCCCCCTCCGCTCCCCCGCGGGGTGCCCATTCGTCAATGCGATCGGGTATCAACTCGTCCCGCAAAACAGTTTTATAACAAAACTCCGAAATATAATAGAATAACCCTTTCACGATCGGTTGGACCGCGTGTCTCCCTTACGTGGAATGTCGTTCATGTCGATACATTTTCACTCGTACGCACGCACATTTCGACGTGTCGCCTCGTCTTGCTGGCGCGTTCGCGTCGCCTACGTTTAACAGTATTTAAATGGAAACGTTCGTGTTAACGTTTGAAGTATAAATCTTTCAAAAGGGAGGGTTTTTTTTCGTACGAACGGGGGATAAATTTTACAGGAGACGGTTTTCGAAGAGCGAGAGAGACAGAGAGGGGGAGGGGGGGAGAGAAGTTTCTAATGGGGACAAGAAGTGGAGCAGTATAATGGATTTCCAATAGTAAAATTGACAGATGCCGGTTAAAAATTTCGCGTATGTATAATAGCTGGCGCGTATTACGCGAATATTTACTCTTTAATGACGTTATAATAGCTGTTAATTTTATCATTGAGAATTACGCTGTTCGATTTACGTAACAACTTTGATTACTCCACTTTATTTCATTGTCGGCGCGCTTCCCGCCGATACATATATTTTCGTGCGGGCTCTCCCTAAATCAAATTATCGCAAAATAATAATTTCGCTAATTATCAGTAATGTCAGGTCTTAATTGGGCGAATCATTGGCGTGTTTCGCGCGCGGCCCGTTATCACAGGGGTATTTATCGCGGCCCGGACGCGCTGTCCGCAGTGAAAAGAGTCCGCGGCGCGAAAGCGGGATAATTCTCCGGGCATCGGGATAATAAATTACCCTCGGACAGAGAGAGTAGCGTGTACGATCGCGCGCCGCGCCGCTCCCTTTTATCGAAATGAATATTGTAATTTCCAACTGACTTTCCCTCCGCCACGTCGCGCGCGGCTCCTCCTTTTTTTCCTCCACCCCCTCCCCTCTTCCCTTTGTTTCTGTTGCGAAACCGCGCTTCCGCCACGATTTATGCCGTTGCTTCCTTCGGCCCGCGAGAAATTTACGCGCGCGGTACAGCCGGGCAAGCTGCAGCCCCGCGGACCGCAGCGACAAGGGGACGCGCGCGGTGGCTTTTCTTCCCCCCCCATCCCTCTCCGCCGAAACAATAATTTTCGTCCGTCAAAACCCATACTTAATAACCCGACAAAATAATTCCTCGCGCCCCCGATACGATCGCTTTTGCCCCCGACGGTAATTTCGCGTCCGCCGGGAGAGCTCGCGTTCAGCGGGTCGCTTGATTAAAAATTAAAAATAAAATTTACCCGCCGTATTTTCCGCGATAATGCAAATTTTTAATATCGCTACCGCACATCTCATTTGGATCTCGTCGTTTTTTCGAATGCGCTCCAAATTACGTGTCTCGACCCACGCGGCAGCGTTCGTGGGGTTTTTTTTCTCTCTCTCTCTCTTTCTCTCGTTGTTTTTCACCCACCGGTAAAACGTCCCGTCCGATAAATTCGTAACGCTTCTCCGCGAAGCTTTTCAATTATGAATACTATTACGTGCATACGTATCTCTCAAGTCTCTGTCTCCCCCCCCTCTCTCTCTCTCTCTCTCCTCTCCTTCTCTCTCTTTCCCCCCCCTCTCTCTCCCCTTCTCTGTGTATCGATCTTTGCTTATATATGCGTATATATATGCGCGATCTTTGTATCAATATGGTAGTACGTCACGTCAAATATTCTATCCTATGGGTTACTACTGCCGGTACGCCGAATGTGTACGCGCGTATACCGAAGTAGTATATCCGACAGTCGGGAAACTCCGTAGTATTTGCGTCTACTTCGTGAAACTCGAGAAGATAGTAATTTGAAGCTCTCGTCGGCCTCGCGAGTGTTTATTCCGGAAGTGCATATCGCGCGCTACACCCACGGCGCGCGCGACCGGGACATACGTGGAATATTCATAACGCTTTCACGCGCCTTCCCGCCGTTCCGCTGTAAATGACTTGCAAATGTTTCGCTAATTACAATAGAACCGGGGGGGAGGGAGGGGGGGGGGTGAGAGCTCGCTTAAGCTCGGTTAACGAGCGACGTCGAAATAAAACAACGCCCGCGGCAGAGGGACACGATACGCCGGCGAAAATGACCGCTTTGGAGAGATCTCCGCTATTTCGCACTTATATATTTTTTTTAACTGTTATTACAGGCAGGACTGCCAGCGAAAGAAGGCGGAGTGCGAGCGGTTTTTGAGAAGCAACGACAACTCTCCCGTGCCCGTCGACCTCCGCGTCGACAAGGTGGCTCGATTGATTGCGGACACGGAGAAAAGTACGTACACCGAGCAGAAACAATTTTTCAAACTAACTAAATAGATTTACTTAAAATTACTTTTTTACTGAAGCAAATATCCGCTCTGTTTATATGGATAAAAATGTCAAATTTCGAGTAAATCTACACGGAGAAAAATTTTCATCGGATAAACCACATTGATTAGTGTTTCCGATTAATTTTTCCAATTACGTTTCCCGATTAAATTATGGATACATCCGGTGAAATGTGCAGCTACCGATTAAATTTGATTGAAAAACCGATCGTATTTTTCATCGGATAATTTTCTTGCGTGGAGCAATACTTTTTTTTATGCGGATTAAGATACTCTCTTATCAGCGTACGTCGCGCCGTCGGCGCGTGCCAAGTGTCTTCCTTCGCTCGCTGCAACAAGGATAAGATACGATTCGCGGAGATATGCGTTATAAATAAGTCATAAGGGGTGGCCACGTGGGACGTGAACGCGCCGTCGATGGACGCGCGGCGGCGCTGGAAATCCGGGATTTCCACAATGCGGATCGCGGAGTACGAATTGCCCTAACTCGGTGATAAGCCGCTGATTATACGCGAGTGATAAGATATTACGGCCGTGCGCTGACGCATTACCGGCAACGCGGGGAGTTTGTATATCGCGCTCGGCGAGTGGCGCGATACGCGGGCGCGTAACGTTATCACGGAGGCGGTTCTAAGGTGTAATCTGCGGGGATAACAAGGAGGTTAGCGAGGCAAGATTGGCGTCAATATCGTTACCGGGATGCGCGCGTGCGAGAGAGACAGAGAGAGGGAGAGAGGGGGAGGGAGGGGGCGAGAGAGGGCGGGAGGTCCGCAATAAAGGCGGGCGTAATAATGTCGCGCGCGATCCCGTCCTCTCCTCCCACGTGTATCCGGCGTCAAAATGCAGGGAGCCATTCCCGGATTATGCGCTTCTCGGTATTGTCTTGCGTCTATTGACTGCCGCCTTGGAGCCGCGCCGCGGAGAGACAGTTTCCGGATACGTCATTTTCGAGTCCGCCGAGTGGAATAAGGAGCAGCGAGGTGCTCCACTCGTGTACAATAAGAATTAGACTATTAGCCCGGTCGATTCGTATCGAGCGCGGCCGGTGATCCTCGTGGAGGCGACAGTCAAGATCCGTTCGGGGGAAACGGCGGCGTGGACCGCGCGTGCGAGCGCACGTGCGCGGAAAGTAACGCGAGCGACGACGCGCGCGGATAAAATGGTGCACCGGGACCACCGGGACACTCGAGTGACGTTTCCGAACGCTGCAGCTTTAATTACGCGCGTTCGCGGAGGACACCTGCGCGCAGAGGGTATCGCACGCTCCGCCTCGCGATCGTTCAATCCGCGCGTCGTAAACACACGCGTTCGCGCGGCAGCGCGAAACAGAAAAAGACAGGCAGGGGTGCGACAGAGCGAGAGAGAGAGGGGGGGGGAGGAGGGTGAAAACGAGCGAGAGCGAGGCAACCGCCACGTATTCTTCGCGGAAATTCTGCCGCGGTGACTTCGCGAGCGATATCGAGTTTCGCCCCGTCTCGTAGTCGTCGCGGCATTGTCGGCGAAAATCCTATTCACCGGCGGTGGCGACGGCGGTGGCAAGCGCGATTCCGCCTCGCACAAAAGCCAACCGTTGCCACCCCCGCCGCACCCGCCACCCCCGCCGCCCCGCAAAATATGTGATTCGCGAAGCCGGGCTTAAGATCCCCGCCGGAACCCCGCTGGTGTCGCGTAAACTTGCATTCTCACCATCCATCGCGGCTCGCCACTCTCCGGGGTGGATCGGCGATGCTGCACCATCCCCCTCCCCCTCCGAGCGATACGCGCGCCAGGCCCCCTCGGCCGCGAGGAACCTTTGCAGACGGCACATTCTCCCCCGCGATCGAACGTATCTGAAGGGCGCGGGCGGGAGGAAACGCGCCACGCTCTTTGTTCTTTCGCAAACGCTCGTTTCCGCCGTTTAAGCACGCCGTTCCTAGACAGCTCTCTCTCGCCCTCGGTATATTTTTACGCCGCCCGCGAGATCGTCGCAGACGCGCGGATCGCGCGACCGCGTAATTCCATTCGCGGGGAAACGTCCTCCTCCGAGCGGGCCGTGCGAACTCGGTTAGCCCCATTTCGCGCAGCGTCGACGAGTCTTTCCTCCCCCCGATAACGCCACCGCCGGCGCGCTATTTATCGGCTCACGCCCGTGAGCGGCTTCTAACCGGCGCATGTAACCGCGTTCGCATCGTTCCTCCCTGAAGAAGCCACGTCGGGAAGGAGGAGGCGTGCCGAGAGAACGCCGTAGGATCCGGGGGAGAATGGCAAATTGAATCCCGCGGAAGCGTGTCCCGACGAAGCCCGGGCTCCCTCTGCGGAAAACGACACCGTGTCTCTCCATACTCTCCTTCTCTCTCTCTCTCCCTCTCCCTCTCTCTCTCTCTCTCTCTCTCTCTCTCTCTCTCTGTCTCTTTCCTTTCCTCTCCTGCGCTCGAGATCGATGGAGAATCGAGTTATCGGCCTTAGTAGATCGAGCGTACCTGCGCCGCGTTAACCCACGAAACTTTATTGGCAATGCGCCGCACCGCGCGAACCCACGCGTGCCCGGACTCGCGATCGCTCTGTGAATTCCGTGAAAATCGA
>NW_011967142.1:76876-86876 GCF_000949405.1 Vollenhovia emeryi | reverse complement strand
GTTTGATGAAACGTCGGTCGGACCCCGGTGCGCGGCGATCCGGTTCCGATCCGAGCGACGTCGAATCCGTGCGAGAATGCGGCCGCGCGCCGGGTTGAGAAGCGAAACACGGGGCCGGCTATGGTTTCCATGGTAACCCACACAGAGTCGATTTTCCCGGGAAACGCTTAATTCAATATTCCTTTGGAAGACAGGCCGCCACACACACATACACACACACCTATATATATATATATATATATATATATATATATATATATATATATATGCAAACATATAATGTGCGCCGCTTAAACGACGTCACGATGGACGATGGACCGCGCGAATCTGCATCTCTTGACAAAAGAAGAGCCTCGACGCCGCCGCGTATTAGAATACGCGGCCACCTCGGCGTGCCGATCGTATTGTGTAACGTATTGTGCGCTAACGCGCCTTTTAACATATCGAAGATCGCCGGGGCGGCCCGGGGCTCCCCTCGCTCTCCCTCCCCCTCCTCCTCCTCCTCCACCCCGTAACGAAATTCGTCTAGACGCGGATAACTCTATTGGGCTCTTCTTCTCTATCGGCCCGCCTCTCGCGTCCCAAGCTATCCGCGCGTCGCGCGATCCCGCTGCGTTTGTCGAGCGCGGGGGAAGAGAGAGAGGTTACTCTGCCGTAGAATAATAAAAATGTATATATATATATATATACGTATATATATATATGTATATAATTCCTCTCCGCCGTGCCGGAAGAGGCGAATTCGTCGCCGCGCCGAGTCTTGGTCGATTTTCATTCTCCGCGAAATCGCATTTTCGGAATATCGATATAAGTGATGGAATATCGGTTCCCTCTGTTTCCCTCCCGTTTCCCCCACCCACCCATCTCCCCCCCCCCTTCGGCCCCGTCAATCGCGATCGAGCACAGGGAGATTTGCGGGAACAATCGTAACAATTCCAACCGAATTTTTAGGCGCTTTTCGGAGACGGTTCTTCGAGCGGGTTTACCGCGCGTTAGCTGCACGCCGGGATCTATATTGGAATAGTCCTCTTCGACTCCGGTTCGTTTGAACGGTGCTTTTAGCGTGAATGTGCAATCACGGGGAGCGAGCGCGATAAATCGCCCGGCGTGTGGAACTCTTTTCGGCTTCCTCGGATACGCTCTACGTAGGAATGCGTCGATAGCGTTTAAATCAGGCAAGCGCGGCGCCCCATCGCGCGCGTGCAACGAGAGGAAAAGGGCGGCGGTATATAGATAGGTAGGTTCGGTTACAAACTTTGCTGGGAGGGGGGGGGGCGGGGGGGGGGATAAATCGAGCAGAAGAACAAAAAGACACTTTCCAATTACGGCCGGGGGCCCCGGCCCCCGTGGCCGGTGTAGCTGACGGCCAGTTAGGTACAAAGAGACGAATCGACGTCGATAACTTGGCGCGCGCATCATTTGAGCGCCAAATACCATGTCGAAAAATATCGGATTTCCCGCGTAAACGAGGCGTGCCGTCCACACGGAAAGATAGAAGGGGATAGGGAGAGGAGAGAGAGAGGGAGGGAGGGAGAGGAAAAGCAGACGACAGGCCGTCGAACAATTCCATGCATTCGTGAGCGTGCGCTACCGACGGGGATGTGTATATGATATTATTTCGCCGATGTTTCGCGCACCGGCCCGGACTATTGTTGATCGAAGGGTGTCCCCCCGATCTGTCTCTGCTTTGCTTGCCCGAGGGTAGCCGACCCGCCTGAGAACACAGTCGTCGGGATCCGCACGGTCGCTATTGAATCTGCGCCTATACCGCGCGAAATAACATTGCGAAATTTCATGAATTATTTCGACGTGAAACGACGACTCGGGGAGCGGGTCTTACGTCCCGTAATGTCGGGATTGATTGCCTCAAGATCGCTGCCGGGGAGAGCGAATTAAAATCTCCGTCCGACAACCCCCCTCCCCCGCCCCCTCGCATTATCCATAAATTGATAAAGTCGCGAATAACTGATTAAAGGAATAAATTGAGTTTGTGAAAGTAAAGATGTCCAGTGTCGCTGTTTATCGAGTCGAGCGATACACTTAAGTTACAACCGCGTGACGCAACGATTTACTAATAACAGCGACGATACGTTGATAACGTAAAATATTGTTTGTGGAGAAAAAGGGGGCGGAAGGGGAGAGAGAGAGAGAGGAGGAGGATCGATATCTCGATGTGGGTTAATCGTATTTCACCGTGACTGAAAATTTAGTATTATTGAAAATCCTTATTTCGCAGCTAATTTGAAACGTTCCGTCGTACGGGAAGACACATCTGCGTCTGACAGCGCTGATCTAGATTCGTTCCAGAGTCGCGTTTGTACGCCGATTCGCGACTCGCCTCGTGACGTGTCCAAAGGCACGAGACATATTCGTCGTTATTTCACGAACGTTTCATGATGCGGGAGATACGATTATCGAACTCCGGATAAAAGCACTCCGGGCGCGCTGAGTTTAATTAGATTTTTATTCGGGCGCTTTATCGGGAGGGTAATAAAATAACTGCGCGAATATTTAGCGATGGCACTGGTATTTAGCATCGGAAACGGCCCGGCCCCGATTTATTTACGCGAGTGTCCGTATCGCAGAGCCGGCAATTAGCGATCAATCGATCGGAATTAAAAAATATGAAATTTTGATCTCTCGCCGATAACTGTGATTAATGGCGAGTAACGCCGATCATCGCGGGGAGCGCGGGGGATGATGGACCGGCGCGGCAGGATTGATTGCGCGCGCTCTCGACTGCATATTTTATTCGTATAAATGCCGCTTATGCGTCACTGACGGACGCTTTAAAAGCGCTGATAGGCAAAAAAAATAACTATTTTTCAATTTTATTCCGCGGTAATGGCGGCGAGCGATATTCCCAGGCTACGTTTTTCAGGGCAATGGCTCCCTCCTCTCTCTCTCTCTCTCTCTCTTACACAATGTACAGGTGAACCGGCGAGAATGGCTCGACTCGCGCGGACTCGCGGAGATGAGATGCCTGGAATTTCTCAGGCAGTGACGAAACTTTGTTTGCCTCGTGGACTAAAAATTAAATTAAAAGACGCGTCGCGGCATAGAGCATCCGCCGCGCCGCGGCGATACATCACTCACCCCCTCTCGCTCTTTTAATACTCATCAGATTGGATTCATTTGTCTCCCTAAACTTTTTAGAAAATCTTCCCGATTCGCCGGGCCGTTAACGCTAAGCGGCGGAAATAAATTGAAAGTCTTTTCCCGACCGGGGAAAAGTTCCGCCTTGGAACGGTAACTTTGCGTGCATCAACTTCAGTAATTAGCTTTATATTAATTAATAAATTCTCTCGCAGTCCGTCCTTATTCGCTACGCGTACACGGCGCATAGGGATACCCCCCTCGGCGCGGCGCTCTTAATTTTAATGGCGGAATACCTGAATCTCGCGACGTCGATTCTTCCGCGGGCGGGAGGCGTCTCCGGAACGGCCGCGGGATTAGACGCATTTAAAATTGAATGTCGGAAATGTGTTGAAATTCTTAAGCCCGAATTAACGGAGCTTAATCGGCGATTTCCATCGGCGGAGTCTCGATTCGGATTCAATAGGCGGACTTTGTATTCTAATAAAGCCCGCGGCGACTGCTCCTGTTTCGGGCGACTGCGGAGAAAAATTAACTCTCCCGAGACGTGACTCGTTCCGATAATATAAAGGCATTATTTCCTGCTTGTCTAAAGCCTGAATGCGAGCCGAGGCTACGCCCGACTAATTGATCGTTAAGAGCATCCCTCGGCTGAGCCAGCCCGGACCGTTTCGCGCGCTCAAACAGAGACAAGCGCTTCTTTGTTTTCGAACGTCGAATTCTAGCACTGCAAAGCGCCCCTCGAGGGCTCGTGGCTTAAGCCGGAAACGCGCGATTCGAGGGTTGCCGCTGCAGGTGCGGCCGTTCGTAGCTAAACTTCATTTACTTCAGCTTCCCCCACCCCCTCCCGCCCTCGGTCTGTAACCACTCACGAGCCTGACTACGGCCCAATCAAATTAGAAGAGCGTTCAAAGTATCAGCGTCATTGCCGCAAATGGACTCGTTTAATTTCTTAAAATTCCGGCGCTACGCGAACGCGATTGCGCAACACGCGATACGTCGGCCTCGTAAATAGCTATCGCCACGACAAATTTTATTTATAAGAAAATTAACCGTTTCTTTTTCGAGTGCTCTTTTTCCAGACGATTCCGCTTCCGCCAGTAATTTACCTTCCGTTAATAATTGAGCATCCCCCTCGCTCTCGCAGAGAAATAATATTTGTTATTTATGGCTCGCTTATTACAACTCATCGCATCCTCTTTATCGTAGCGCCGCTACCTTCGATTAATCTTCAACATCGGCAACATGACTTTTTCATCATCCAGAATAACGCCGGCCTGGGGCGTTAATTTTTCAGAATTCGCTAACAGAGAACGCGCGGTCGAAAACTTCGGCTTTAATCCGAAAGTTTTTGCGCGTTCTCAATGAGTGAAAACAAGGCAAGCTCGACGGGAGGAGAGCGAAATACCTTTCGAGAAGGAAATTTAATAAAATATCCCGGACACGCGGGACGCATTGTTTTTTTTTTCACTGTTGATTGCAGCGACCCCGCAAAGTGGACGAATGGAGTCGTCTGTCGGACCTTCGTTCGGGAATAATGAAAGGATAATGACCGTATGGAGAATCTCGGAGCGGGTCATTCCGAGATTTCGCAGACCGGGGATCCTCCGTGGATACAAGTCAATATAAATTCATGTTATCCACGTGTAAATTTGGCGCTCGCGCGCGAATGAATATTTTCTCCATTCATCGCGCGCCGTACGTTCTTCACGGTAATCGGCCCGCCGGATCCGTAAATTAGTAAATGGATCCTGCAATTTTAACGCGCGCTCCGTGCCCATCCGCGGGCATTATTCCCCCCCGACATATTTTTTTTTTTCGACCGACGACGGGCGCGACGTTTCGTTAACTATACAAACGGGGAAAATATCCGAAGTCGCGCGGGATGAAATTCGAGCGGATGTGACTCGCGCGCACGCCGGTGATTATTCCGTGACGCCCGTGACGCCGCGTGACAAGATGAAATGTCCGCGGACGCAAATGACGAGCGAAAATATAAGGGAAAGCGTAACCGGATAATGTTTTTATAATATCGAAATGAATACGGTAGGAGACGCTGCTTATTGCCCTCTCTGGAATTAATGTCCGACCGACGTGGATTACGCTATTGCGCGAGGATACATCGCCGTGATAATTGGTACAAAATGGAAATCACTTGCGCCATCGTTGAATTCGCTTAGCTTTTGCTAATCGGTAATTCTTATCCCCCCTCTATCGAATTAAAAAAGATTGACTTACTGTATTGAGACAAGAGTAACTTTATGTATTCTTGCGTTTAGAATAAATTTTCCCCCCACCTTGCAACGCGCGAAGTTGACATCGCGATACTCGACAAAAGACGATACTATCGTTTTATTCTAGATTTGAGAATTTCTCATTTAAGATCAAAATATTCCTTTCTCTATAATAAATATGATTGGCGATATGTCGATCCTACTTTATGATAGATTCAAGTGTAATAGCATTGGATCCGGAAATTTTGTCGGTGGGTGTGGACTTGCCTACACAGTTGGAAAATTTGTGTTTTCTTGTTAAAAGAAATGCCCGTTAAAATTTTTGTGTTAAATGGTTAACACATTCATGTGTTAATTTAACAGATTGCTCTTATGTTAATTGACCTTAAATGTAAAATTATTAAAATAACTGAAAAGAAATGTTAAAACAGCACAATGTGTACTTATTTTGTAATCTTACACAATACATATGTTCTATATTATTAGTAACAAGATTTATCTGTTAAAATTTACAGAACGAAATGATTTGATTTTATTCTATATAACATAAGAGAGTGATCTCGGACCATTTGGCTTATTACATCTGGACCTGGATAGATCAGTTGGAAGAGCACTCGCCTGGCAAGCTGAAGGTCCTAGGTTCAAATCCTAGCCCGTTACTTTTCTCGCCGAAAAATAAGTGGCGTGTCTTATTGTTAGTGCCTACCTCCCCGAAGATACATTCCTATTTATTATGAAATGTAAAAATTACATTTTTTTAAATTCGTTTTGTCATTAAAAATATGTTAAGTTTACACAAAATTTATGTTAAATGATTTTGAGATTTGCATTTATCTTGTGTTAAAATATTAACAGACTATTAGTGTGATCCTTTAACATATCCATATTATGTTAAATTAACACAAAAATTTGTGTGGACCGTTTGGGACATGTGATATCTGTTAAATTTAACACAAATTTTTCAACTGTGTACTCTCTTGGCGGGCGTCTCACCAATTTGACCACTGAGGCACGTGGTAATATTTGTCGCAATAACAGTATAAAGGTGATACCTTCGCGTCTGTTTTACGACTTTAAGCTGCGCGCCGATTCGGGTTGTAAATTTTCTTAACTTTATCTACGGCGAGGGGTTAAAAGTTAAAACGCACTCACCGAGAGCGAAGTTGGAGCCTCGCACGGATATCGCGGATATCGTCGCTTCCCGACGAACCATGATTAATCGGCTCGTCGTGTGTACACATCCCCCTTCGGACCGTAGCAATTTCTTCCATTCATTACAACGCCCTCGGTGGGCAGCATGCCACACGCGAGCGGCGTGGCCGGGATAACCGGAAATGGCGTTTCGCGCCGGGATTACGGGCTTGTTTACACATTCCCGTTAACCCGGAGATCCCTTGCGGGTGTCTTAAATCATGGCGGAATTTCCGCCATGTGTAAATCGGATTAACAGTAAAACGAAGACGGCGCCGCTTCATTAAGCTCCATTATCGGAGACGCCGTCGCGCGGCGCCGAGCGGAATTCCGATTTATCGCGATTGATTCCGGTGAATCCGAGCGTCCAACGACGATCCTACGGAACGGCCCGAGCGGAATCACTGAAAACGTATCCCTTTCTTAAATTTAATCCTAAATATGTAGACCTTAATAAGCATCGCTTGTATAATACATTCGAGATAAACGATCGACGGTTGCGTGTTTTTAATCAAGAAACATTTTCGCCAGTCACGTCGAATAATTCCTCAACCTTTGTTGCTTCGTTCGCTGCCGAAGAATTGGATCTTCGACCTCATTTGTTTTACAAACGATTGGATTTATATTTTAAACAGAAATCACGGCAAAACTGATTAAACAATTCCGACGTCTCGCGGATCCGTCCCATTGTCAAGTTCGGTTGCGTTCAATCGGTATCTCGCGTTCGTCTCGGTGGGAGCGCGAGGGTCCCAGCTCGTCGACGCGAACGTCTCCGAGATCTCGGCAAGGCTCGCGATCTCGATCGCGGGGGACCAAGGCCGAGGCAAGATCGCCGCGCAGTCGCGCGACTTCTCCGCCCTTTCCTCCTCTCTCTCCTTTTTCTCCCCCCCTCTCCACCTCTCTTTCTCTCTCTCTCTCTCTTCTTCTCTCGTCCTTCCTTATCGCATACGTGCCTCAGTCGCGATGAACCGTCGCGTCAGCCGGCGCGCGTACGGCCCGTAGTAGGCCGTAGTACACGGCCTACCCCCCCCCCCCCCTCACCCTGCCGCGGCCGTTCATTCATGAACGGCAGAGCGTGGCCGGAACTTTTCGCGCCGCCGACACCCACCCTCGCCGATGGAAATCGACGCGGAGGCGCGGGACAAAGAGCGCCGCGCGCTCCACGCCTATCTCGTCGAGTATCCTCGAGATAACGCGCGTGTATGCGCACAGAGAGTGCGCGGAGAGGAATATCACAGCGCGCGCTCACACACACATATACACATACACACACACGCACACACGAGGCGCTACCGAACGATATCCGAAACGCTCGGAGGCGAAAGAGCGAACTGGAGAAGGGTTATTTTCTCGTTTTGCCCTCGTATCGAAAATCCGTGGCGGAAAAAAGAGGAGGGGGACGGGGGGGGAGAGAGAAAACGAAGCCGCGCTTCTCCTCCCGGATTTTCGATACCGCGCTCGCGGAGCATCGCGCGCGGCGTTGGACGAAAAGCTGAAAATACACCGTGGCGTATTATGTTATATTTATATATCCTCGACGTATTCGCGAGACTCGCCCCGCTCAACCCCTCCCTCCCCCCTGCCCCCGCCGTCCGGTTTCGCGGGCGTTCCGCGTTTATTAAAGAGCGTTTAAAGTATCGTTTGCGCCCGCCGCGTAATTTTCGTCGACGCAGTCGGCGTGGAATCCCGCGTATCCCTCCCTTTAACGCGCGCCGGGGCGAGACTCGCTTTAAGAAAGCGCACCCCGCGCTCTGTGTGTTGCGTGCTCGCAGGCAACGGCGGTGGCGGCACGCCGTTAAACGGCGCCGTTAATTCCGAGCTCCGTTGGTCGTCCGGCGCCCTGGAAATCCGCGAGACCACGACGGCGGGTAAACACGCCGTCGCAACCGCGGAAATACATCCGGGTGATATTCTGCTGGCCGAGCCGCCGCTGGCGGGCTGTCTCCTGCCCGAGTTCTACGGCACCCATTGTCAGCATTGTTACGCGAGGTGAGGAGAAAATTGCCGTCGGGTTCTCTCACCCGAGTCCCCCACCCCTCCCTTTCCCGCCCGGATTTAATGGACGCGCCTTAGGCGGTGCGTAATCCACCGTGTGTAGCTTCTGCTTTGTCTATACGTGTACGGCGGCGGTGGCGGCGGGGCCCCACCGTCGCCCCGTTATCCGCAGCTTTTTACGGATAAACCCGCGACGGCGAAAGAGAGAAAATGGATTTCATTAACCCGAGCGACGCCCGGGCACGAGGCGCGCGCGACCAACGACGTACGCGGACGGGGAAAACTCGTTTATTACGCCAAGATAAAAGCCGCCCGCGCCGATCGAGCCGCGAAAAATTTCAAAACGGCACGCATGTTTAAAGGCGACACCCGCAAAGCCGGATCTAGACCGGATTTGCAAGCGCGAACGCACACGAGCGAATGGGCCTGCCCTCGGTGTGCGCGAGCGGCGCCGCACGTAGTCTGGATCTGGCTTTAAAGGCATCGGGAATTGATTTTCCAGGCGTTTTATTTATCTCTCTCTCTCTCGTAAATTTGTCGTCTTGTAGAAATTTTATTTATCTTTCGAAATTATCCTGTCGAATGATCTCGACGACGCTTCTACGGAGCGACGTGGATTCGTTAAATCGTTGGTCGCATTTAGAACGTATTACTCGAGATTGCGTGGATCGATCCAAGGAGAAATTTACCTGGATTGAAATCTTGCCCGCCCGCGCGGCGATAGTTTCCCCTTCGGCTTTTATTCATCAATTTGCATAATTCGCCTTCCTCCTCGGACTAACCCCGTTTTCCTTTCGATCGATTTACGAATATCCGGGAAATTTTTAGACTGAGGGCGCCGGTCGGGTGTCCGAGCTGCAGCTGCGTTGCCTTTTGCGGACGAGACTGCAGGGACGTCGCGATGGCGACGTATCACAAGTACGAGTGCAAAGTTCTGGCGCTGCTGATAGGTAAGAACACGAACGGTCGATTCAATGTCGGTATATAATGTATACAGCGTTTCGATAACAGATGTAGTTTCAGCGGACGTTGCGATAACGGGCGGTAGTTTTGGCCACCCTCTGCCTAAACTTGAGCGGATTTAAACTTTCGCCATCGGTTCTCGCGATGTTTGAGATTTCGCGATTAGCGACCGCGACATTTTTCAGAAACGTGTTCAACGAAAATAACGTCCGGGCGGAACAGTTGCGAAACTTTTCGTCTCGATCCGACACAAGTGTTGGTCCACAATCTCGCCTTTAAGTACGCTGCAAGCTTTAAGCCGTAAAAAATTAACCAATTACAGGTTAGACCCCCCCCCCCCACGGAAAAATATATATTTCATTATACAGGGTGAGTCTTTCCATATCCGACAAAATTTTTGAGAAGGTAGAACGGATCGAGATGAATGGAAAAGTCCTGTACCATTTTGCAATTTTCGTAATAGTTAACGAGTAATTAATTATTAAAAATCGTTGTCTTAGGCCGGCCTACTGCCCAATTCG
>NW_011967142.1:10120-76230 GCF_000949405.1 Vollenhovia emeryi | reverse complement strand
GAATGGAAAAGTCCTGTACCATTTTGCAATTTTCGTAATAGTTAACGAGTAATTAATTATTAAAAATCGTTGTCTTAGGCCGGCCTACTGCCCAATTCGAGCGCGTGGCGAGATATGCGCATAGCAATATCGATCGCCAGGCGGTCACATCTTGCCACGCGCTCGAATTGGGCGGTAGGCCGGCCTAAGACGATTTTTAATAATTAATTACTCGTTAACTATTACGAAAATTGCAAAATGGTACAGGACTTTTCCGTTCATCTCGATCCGTTCTACCTTCTCAAAAATTTTGTCGGATATGGAAAGACTTACCCTGTATATACAGAAAAGTAGAATATTACGAATATTAATATTAGAATATTACAATCGATATTACGTCGCTCGTCCTAACGAAACGCCATTCAAGTCTGTTGCGAAGAGTACCGTTGTGCGTGCCGAACGCACGCTTGATGCAGACTTAATAGACCCGCGAGGCGATAATTAGCGAAATAATAAACTTGACCGTATTCACACCGAGGTATTTTTCTCGCCAGGTAAAAGCCGCACTTTACACGCGCGCGACCTGGCATTATCTCGAGCGCCCTACGGGCCAAGACCCTCACAGGGTAATTACAAGCCGCTCTTAAATTCCTTCCCTTAGGCTCCGGCATGAGCGTGCTCAGCATGGTCGCCCTTCGGATGGTGACGCAGGAGGGCCCGCAAAAGTGTTTGAAGATCTACGAGGAGTTAAAGAAGAGCGTCGTGGAAAAGGCCGCGGCGCCTGCGGCGGTCACATCCGCCACGACGCCGACGACGCCGGCGACGGAGGCGCTGAATACGCACGGCATGAAATCACCGGCGAGCAGCAGGTCGGCGAAAAGGAGAGTCAGGCGGAGGAAACTCAAGGAATCGAGACGAGGCGAGGAAATTACCGAGATGATGGAGGAGAAGGTCACAAAGGAGCCTCGCGAGAGCGACGACAAGAGCGTGGCCGCGTACAACTTGGTGACGCACGCGGACAGACGGGCGAGCAGAGACTTCCTGGAGAGATCGCTGATGGCGGCCTTCCTGCTCAAGTGCCTGCAGAGAGTCGGCTTCTTCGCGTGCCCCACGCCGGACGACGGTACTTATCGTCAGCCACTTTACACCCGTAACGTACGCTCTTTCTCGCGGGGGCTGTATTTAACTTTCAGGATAATTTACCGAATCGGGAGTAGTCGAGGGGGAGAGGGAGGGTGAGAGAGAGGTGGGGAGAAAAATGTGCTTGCTCGCGCGGAGGGCGAACTTTCGATTCAGCAGATTCTCTCCGCGCGGCGGTGGCGCGGCGTCCATCCGCTCGCGCCGTAAAACCGTAATTTTAACAGCGTTCAGCGGAAAGAGTCGCGGAAAGTTTTTGCCGGGAAGCTAAGAACAGGGGGAGGATGAGAGAATAGAGGAATGCACAGAACGCGGGGGAGCTACACTAATATCGGAAACTTTGGCGAGTTCGCAGAAGTCCCGGGCGCCGAGGAGATCACCGTGGCCGCCCTGCTGCTAAGGAACCTGCAGCTGCTCCAATTCAACGCCCATGAGTTCTTCGAGACGCGAGCGAGCGCGGAGCATCGATTTCGCGGCAGCCGACCGGTCTACCTCGGCGTGGCGATTTATCCCACAGTCGCCCGTTTCAATCACGACTGCTATCCCGCGGTGACGAGGTGAGCAAGGGAGAGGATAAAGATATTTTTCGGGAGGGTGCGTTTCCAGAAAAAAAAAGAAAACTCCTCGCGAACAGAGGAGAAACTTGACGCGATCGATTCGTCGTCGCTCTTCTCGCGACCAGAGACGTGACGTCCTCCCGAGGAAAAAACCGTTCCTTTAAGATGCATAAGACCGGGTGCTTCTACGCATTAGACACCCGTCTCGTCGAACCCGGCGAGACGATGACTCGCGCTGATTTGCATATTAATAACGTGGCCGCTTTAAAGAACAGACCCGCGACGTAGACCGGCGTGAGAGAGCTAATTAGTATAACTAGACGGTACACAATCGCCTGTGTCATCGCGCGCGAATTATTAATCGACCCGCGACCGCCCGCAGTCTGTTAAGCGAAGTTTCCCCGGGGCCCTTCAACAACTTCCCGCGTTTCGTCGCCGGAAAACTCTCCTTTGTCTTTCCGCCAAAACAAATTCTCTCGCTCTCACCGAATTTAAGTACATGAATCTGCGAGCTCTTTACGGAAAACCGACGAAATTGATGAGAAAACGAAATAATCCTCGCGAGTCCGTTTCTTTTAAGTAAGCAATTTTACCGATGCTCAAGGAAGACGACTGTTCGTTTCGAAATACACTCGTCTCTCGACTTGCCCCGCGGATTCGTTCCACGTGGCTTTTTCACGCGCAGTAGGACAAAGAATACACGGAGAGAATTTTCTTTTAAAATTTACCCTGAAAAATCGCGTAGCCGTGGGACAACATTTTGAAGAACTTTGTGAGAGTTTTTTTTGAAATGCCATATTGTCCCGCGATTACATAATTTTCAAGATAAATTTTAAGAGAAAATTCTGTCCGTGTACATAAGAGAAAAACTACAATATGTATATGCACCAGCAAGATTACATCCACAGAAAAAACTCCCGGGTCCAAGGCTATTACACTTGAATGTATCATAAAACAGGATCGATATAGCGCCAATCATATTTGTTATAGAGAAAGGAATATTTTTATCTTAAATGAAAAATTCTAAAATCTAAAATCGTCTTTTGCCGAATATCGCGGTGCCAACTTCGTGCGTTGTAAGATGGAGGGACACTTTATTCTAAACGCGAAAATATATAAACTTACATTTATATAAGTTACTCCTGTCTCAATATACTGTAAGTCAATCTTTTTCAATTCGATAGAGGGGAATAAGAATTATTGATTTTATTTTGATATCGTCTTATTTTTACACTAAATGGGGGTTGTGAGAAATATAAATGCGTCAAGAATATTTTTTGTCTCGGTAACAGAAATCCTTTCTGAGGGTGTAGCTTCTCATATTTGTTTCTATTCGATTTTGAGTTTCGTCTCGCGCGAAAACGGAGGGATTTTTACCGCGTGAAGGAACAAAGAAGCGCGTATAAAGAACACCGCGTAAATCGAAGGATAAGAGTAATTTATTTAACGTAAGGGGGGGAAAAGAATGTGAAAGCTGAAACGACGCAATCCGGGAATTAAGTTCTCCTCCTGGGGGAATATATCAATGCTTCCACCGCGAATCTATTAACGCTAATTAAGTACGTGGATTTTCGGGTAGCACTAAAGCGCCTCTGTGATGACTTCGTGGGTCGCGGCCATTATACGCGAAATTACACCAGCGCGCTCATTATTCCGTAATGTCACAAACTCGTCTGCACTGCTCGGTGCACGAGCGGAAATTGTTACTGTTCGCGTTATTAACGTCGCCGGGGCTATTGTGATGATTACGATTATTATTTCATTGCAAAGTGATTGCGTCGCCCGCCCCGTTTTTCGATTTATTAACTCGTATACTTGATAATAACTTCCGTTTCGGATGGGGACCGGTTAACGACTTTTAACGCAATATGTGCGCGAGCTCGCCACCGTCCGCTTGATTGTGATAAACTACCTAAATAATGAAAGTGGGGCCTGCGCCGGTGGTATTCATAAATGTAGAAAAATATAATTAGGTGTACAAACGAAAAGTATTGAACGTTTACTGCCAGGGAACGTGTGTAGACTTTGTACAATTTTCCCTGTAAATGTTTGACGTCCCTCGGAAGATGCAATTTAATTTACTCTCCGAATTTGATACTTTTAATTTGTCGCTGCCGTCCGGAATGAAAATTTCTTTCAGCTATAATTAGCTGATGTACCCGCCGTGTATCGAGGCGGACGACTTGCGTCCCCGAAAGCGGACGCGTTAATTTCCATTACGACGTTAACGGGGACGGTATTAGGCCTGGTCGGCAATGAGTTGTTAGTCGTTAGTCAAAAGTCGGAACTGTATGTTGATCCTTTTCCTTTCTGGGTGGAAGAAAAAGGACCGACATGTAGTACTGACTTCTTACTCACGGCACACAACTCGTTAAATGTATCATAAAATAGGATCGATATAGCGCCAATCGTGTTTATTATAGAGAAAGGAGTAGTTTAATCTGAAATGAAAAATTCTCGCATCTAGAATCGTCTTTTGTCGAATATCGCGGTGCCAAAACTTCGTGCGTTGTAAGACGGAGGGACACTTCAGCCTAAACGCAAGAATATATAGACTTACATAGACCGGGCCTTAGAATCCTCCTTTTGTCTCGGATTGCAGATACTTTGTCGGCCGGCATATCGTAATAAGAGCGGTCCGCGGTCTGCGGCCCGGCGACGTTATTGCCGAAAACTACGGGCCGATATTTACGAAGAGGACCCTCGCCGAGCGTCAAAGGACACTGGCGGGAAGGTACTGGTTCCGGTGCACGTGCAAAGCCTGCCGGGAGGATTGGCCGCGCTTTGAGAATCTGACGAACGATTCCGTCAGGTTGAGGTAAGTCCATTTAAATTCCCCGAGATCAAGCTCATTAACGGAGTAATTTAATTTAATTAAACGAACGATCGTATCGGCGCTTCGCTTAAGTTTTCCCTCCATGTCGGCGGATCAGCGAAGTAATATCTATCGGAAGTAATGCAAAAAAAAGTTACCCATTAACGACCAACGTCTGCGGAAACGTACGCGCCTCGTGTCGCGCGCCGCGCGTTTTAATTAAGACGCTTAATTCTTTCTCTCGCATGGTTTAACCGAAAATCCCCGGCTTAAATGCGTCGAAAAGAATCGGCAGACGTTGGTAAGCCAAGGTAACGAGCAGAAGCACCGAGAATATCACGCGGGAGGAATAACAAGCAAGCGAAAGAGGGGAAAAAAAGAAGAGTGAGTATGAGGCGAGTAAATGACTGAGTGAGCGCGGGTGAGTGGGAGAGAGTTAGCAGATGTTTTTCGAGATCGTTAAAAACCGCAAGTCCTGATGAGGCGAGTTCCTTCAAAGGGAAGAAGCTCCTGTCGTCAAAGGTACTTCTGTTCGTCGTCGTAAGATTCTTATACCAACTCCAACGACACGGCCAGGTGCTTTTATCAGTTTCGCGGTAATTTTCTGGGTAGCAGCACCACTACTCGTTACGTTGCGTCTTTTACGTCAACAACGGAGCGCGGGCTCCCGGTGTTTCTCTTAGAGAAATAAACCACGGGGGTTCCTTTCTGAGAGCGTCAGACAAAAGTTCAATTACGAGTAATTATTTCATCGTCGCGCTAACGCAAATGTAATTCTTTTAAGTGCGCGTCCCCGTTGACGTCTCAGCGGCTCACTCTTTGGGTGGGGATTTAATACCCGCTAAAGCATCTTTATGTTTCGCAATTTTTTTTCTCTGATATGCTGTATCCTTAATTACATTCGCGTGGAATATTAGCGCGCCGAATGGATGACAAAGCCACGTTTCTCAGACGGTCACAAACGGTATACGTTTCAGCATTTTTATTTTCGTTACGAACATACACGAATGTGACACAAAAAAGTAGGGAACTGTGCGACAGAAGACAATCTTTGATACTTTCGCACTGAAGAGAGGAAAAAAACGATTCCAAATTGTCGTTAAAAACAGCGTGGCTTTAAAATTCTTCTGCAAGGCAAAGATAAGAAGAAAAATTATTTTTATTTACGTTGCATTTTCCTTAGCGTCTTAAAAAATTATATCTTTATAGATAGAGGAATAATCTTGCAGAAATTAATTACGCGGAAAAAAAATGATGTACCAACAAGATCAGCGCAATTGAAATAAAATCGTTGAAACAGCATCAGTATTAACGAATGAGAAGCATTAGAAAGATGTCTTAATAATCTGGATATATAGTTGAATGCTTAAAATGAAAATCCACGGCAAACACAATTGAACGAATTATTTATGTTTGCGGCAGCCCGTGAGACGTTAACGTTTAACTCAGGCAACTTTATGCTTTTTAATTCAACGGCATTTCTTTTCCGTGCACGAAACGAAAGATTCCAGGTAGCAAGCTGGCATCGCTTATCGTTATTTCGACGTCGAAGTGGCGAGGAAATGGCGAGGGAAAATAACGCGAGCTTGCTACCAGGGATAAGTCGAGCCTCCCGACATAAAATTCCAGCTCGATTTTGATTTCGATAACAATCTGATTAATATTTGCCGACGACACCGTAATAAAATGTTCGCTACGAGAGAGAATCCGCGAGGTATCCTTTTGACGTTTGCCCCACCCCGAAGGTGTCCTACGGCAGGATGCAGCGGAGTGCATTCGCCAGCCCGGCAGGGTAAGCTGATAAAATGCCCGGGCTGTCAAAAGAAAATCTGCTTGGAGGATCGGCTCGCGTGCCTACGGGAGTGCGAGGCTCTCTACGACCGCGGATTGGCCGAGATGGACGACGAGAGGGTCGGCGAGGCGATCGGGACACTCTGCGACGCCCTGAAGAGATTTCACCAAGTCGCCTGTCCGCCGCATCGGGACACACACCTGGCCGAAATTGCTTTAAGCTCCTGTCTGGCTGACTACGGGAATACTTGGCGACCGGCGGTGCTTTGAAGAGCGGAGAAGGAAGCTGACTCGAACGGAAGCTGTAACCACGCGGGCGACCGCGGCGGTTCGAAGATGCCCTTCGAATAAAAGAGGATCGCGTTTGATCGTAGGACGCTGGCCGGACGCAATTTGATCCCGGCGCACTCTGCGATACGCCGAAACGTATGTACACCCCGGCCAACATTCGCGTTCTCGACGAAAATGTATTGTTTGTTAACGTTTTCGAGAGCCCAATCAATTGCCGAACCCTTCCTTCGACGCTCCAAAGGAGTGAGATTCCACTCGAAAAAAAAATTAAGAGAGTAAATTGAAAAGTTCCTCTTTCGAAAAATTTTCCCTAATTGAGTGAAACGCCCCCCCCTCCCCGCCTTACCTTAACAAACAAGATTCGAGCACGATATTCCGTTTACTTTCGTAAAAATTTATTAATAATCCACCCTTCGCTTTAAATGGCTGAAAGCCGCCGTGCCGCACGGCTCGAGATTTTTCCGCGGCACGGTCCTTTCTCAGATTACTGCGATCCGGATCGAAGTCTGCGCGGGAGAGGAACGTTATCTTTATCGCCTTTATAAAATCGCCCGGGCAATGTAATAAAAAGCTGCCGCGGGAGGAGGATGTAGAATGAAAAGGATTCCGTCCGGCGCGCGAACGTTGTCACGTCGCCCGCATAACGTCGTACAATTTGCACGCGTTATTACCCCGCCCCATACATACGCACCGCGCCGCTCCCCCGCGGTCCCTTGTACCCGCGACGATTATCGGCGCACGGACGGCGGCAGATAGCGATAATTGATATTGCGAGCGTGAAACGGCTGCGCGAGTAGATGTTCGGTATCGGGGAAATTAGCGGCCGAGGCGTTTACCGAGGCGTCGACCTGGAAGCCAACTTTTTTAATTTCGCCTGCACACAGAGCGCGGGCAATCAATTGGTTCATCCGAGATCTCTCCTGATTGCCTCCGCTGTGTATACACCTGTGTGTACGTGTGTGTGCGCGCGCACGTTCGCACGGTGTATCGTATCCCTATCTGTGAAAACATACGATCGGGGGGGGGGGGGGGGTGGAGTTTCTGATAAGTCGTACGGCTTTTTGCTCTTGCACCCACCTCTCGTTCTGCCGATCGCGAAAAGCATGGAATTCTGCCAATCTTAACGTTAAGAAATCCCGGTTCCGTCTCGTTTAACAACCACGTCGAGGAAGTATTTACGATAGACCTCCCCTTCCCTCCCCCCTCCATCCTCGGAGAACGCCAAGAATTATTTACAGCGAAATAATAAAGTAGAGCACTCGTTCTCCATTCTACTCTTTTCAAATTATAATAATTAAAGTATTTTCTCTCTCTCTCTCTCTCTCTCTCTCTCTTCGATCTCTACTATTTTCTTTCCGCTGGTCCCTTTTTGTCTTTTAAAAATAAAATGGTTTAGCAAAATGGTTTTTCTCTCGCAGACGACGCTCCCTTGCACGATGGGCCGTGTATTTATCATCGCGCGCTGCACAAAATGCGTGCAGACTGTCGGGGTGTATATAGCGGTTGCGCGCTCACGTATCACATATATTATATTATATATATATCCGGATTAAGGGACTCAAAATCCGACACAACCCGTTAACCTTTTTCTTCCGTTCGTGACAATCGCTGGCCGCTCCGCAACGGCATGTTGAGTCGTTATTTTCGAGAGTGCACTGCGCAATATCTGTATCGCGGATACGATAAGTGCACCAGCGAATCCCCCCAATTTCTACGATCATATATGTACGCATATATAAAGTGTTACATGGATATTGTTTTAATGTAAGAACCTGTTAATATTTTAACCTTTACATAACTAGACAAGTGCGCGCGCGTTGCGAATAATGTACGTATGATATTTTGTGATCTTCAAAAAATGTAATAAAATCAATTAACATCGATTAATGTTACATGAAATGCGGCGGATAACGTAAACAGTTGTGCACGCTCCGAAAAGTATAAAGAGTAACTTTGAGGCGTCGCTTCAGAAAGTCTTGAAAACAGGACTTTCTAAAACTATCGGTAAAGGTCTTTAAGATGTTTTAAGAAAAAGATGCCTTTGAAAATGTTCTTTTTGGACACGCGCGCGTTGCCTGGCAAATTAATGCTATCGTTTTTCTAGGATTCGCATTACAGATCGGTCTATCATTCCGTCTTCATCACCGACTGCGTAAGGGCCACCGCACACAAAATTGCATAGTTGCATATGCATAGCGCAAGACAGTCTAGACCAATAAGCATTTCATGTAAATCAGTATGGCGACTCAATGCTCAATGTTCGTTGGTTTAAACAGTTTTCATGCTATGCACATGCAGCTATGCAATTTTGTGTGCGATGGCCCTTACGGATCGTACACGGAAAGACCGGCTAAGGCAAAAGTAAAATTAAAATCGTCAGTGTTTCCTTGACCATACCTGGCATTTTTAATAATACAGAACATTTATTGCGAAGAATATTACCTCAGCCAGGGTTTGTACCTGAACCTGCTGGACCTCCCTACAATCTAGGCGGGCGTCTCACCAATTCGACCACAGGTGAGAGCGACGGGAATAAATGCCTGTGATTGGTTAATTTCTTACAGCTTACTTAAAGCAAGGTTGCGGACCAACGCTATTTGACTGTGATTGATCAGTTTCTTAAAGCTTACGGCTTAAATCGTCTATTGTAGACTGGGACTAAGACGTCTTTTAGACATGCTGTATGGACGTATCGGTCTCACTGTGTCTTTCGCGTAAAAACGACATCGTTTGTAGACCGGAGATTTTTATACCTGAAAGACACGACGGTGTTATTTAGCAAAAAGTGTGCAAACCTCCAGAATCGTCCCGCGATCTGCCGAACGGTCCTCGAATCTTCGACCCGCGTATCGACGCCAGGGACTCTCCAGGCGGAGCTGCGAGGCGGAGGCCGTCCGTCTCAGGGTTCAAAGAGCACGTTTCTCAAAAATTAAAAAAAAAAATTTTTCCCCGCATGCGTGGAGATTTACATGGACAATGCATTTCGCGACGCGGATAAATGCAGAATTTAACGTAATCGTTAAAGCGCGCGCGCGTGGACCGGGCGATTTATAATTCATAATGACGAATCTGTAATGTCGAAGCCGAATCCGTTGTGTCAATTATGGTGTCGGGTACGGGTTACTGCTGATCGTTGCTATATGAGATTAACGCTGGGACGGAAAATTAATTTATATACCTTGCGAAAGGTGATTAAGTGCCGCCGTAATACCGGGTATTATTGGAAATTCTCCATGACGGGAATGCATTATACCTATAACTTCTCCCGGGCTCCCCCGATCAACATCGCCGCGTTGAAATTACACATATGTGAAATGCGTACGTACAATTCCGGCCGGGGTGGGAGGGGGAAGAGAGAGGACTCGTCAATTGCATTACCTCAGAAATTCCTCCGCGGCGGAATTAAAGATTAAATATCTGATTCATATTCAATGGCGGACTCGCAGTGCTCCGTTCCCTGTAATTCCGCGGCCGCGGATCGTGCCGTTTTATTTTCAAGTGCGCGCTGCAAATCTCGGAAAATTTCACGGCGGACAAATTGATACGGACAATCGAATAAAACGTATCGATGCACACGCACGCATATTTCCGCTATTTAATTTAGCTTGAAATTAAATTTTTACCGGCACGCATCCCCCGCACCGTTAATTACCTTCTCGATAAAATTGCGGGACTCACCGGCCGGTGCGTCCTCGCGCTTTGGCGAGCGTGTTGTTTACACGATTGATAATCGAGGGTAATGAGGGATGTCGGGATCGCAGCGACGGGGAGGGGCGCTCGAATGAAAGCAGAACGCATGTTCGATTTGTAACTTTTGCGATTTTTTTGGTGGATTTATTTTTTATAATGCACATGTTTCTCGTGAAAAAATTAAATTCCGTGTATGAAATTAGCATTTAGAGTTTCACGTTTCGGTACAAAATTCATTGGGGGGAGGGTGGGGGGGGGGGGAGTCAGTCGACGGACGACTGCATCTCGGGGACACGCTCGGACGACGACGACGGCGTCGCGCCCGGCGTCCGTCGAGGTCTTTTGATGGATTTTCTCTTATTTATTCTTTTTTTTTCTTTATCTCTCGAAAGAGTTGAACGTCTCCTCGATCGGGATTTCGCTTCTTTTTCTCTTCTCTTTCGCTTCTCGTCCACGTCGCCGTCTCATTCTCTCTCTCTTTCCCGCGGTATATATATCTAACTCGAGTATCGCCTTTATTCGCGCGAAACTCGAATCGGATCTAATTGACTGTCGCGACGTGATAGTCCCCTTTTTATTGCGAGTGTTTTTGCCCGGGTGGACACGACGCGAATTTCGAGCGACCGAACCGCGGGCTCCGCCTTCCTTCCCGTGGGGGGATCCTCTCACCGGCGGCGGGGCGAGCTTTCCGCCCGACCCGCCCGACGGCGACGAGAACCGGGGAGGCGCCGATGACAAATCGCGAAATCTTGCAAACGCGGAGGACCGCGGGATCCTCGGGCGCATCGCGATCGGAGACGCCTCGTACGTCGCGCGGGAATCTCGAGCGGGACGCGGACTCGCCGCGCTTCCCGGCCGGGAAGCCGTGTTTAACATACGAAGCACCCCCGGCTTCGCCGGGGAAAATCTCCGCCCGCCCGCCCGCCCCGCCGAGCGCTCGGCGGCTAATGGACCGCGCGCGCGCCCCCGCGGATCGAACTCTCCTCCCCGCGAAACTTTCCGCGTCGCCCGATCGTAAGCCGTCTCTCAACTTTTTCGCAACGAACATGTACGCGATCGCGATTGACTGACGGCCGCGTCGAGACGTCCCGACAACGGCGATAAATCCGAACGGCGAAGTACACAAACTGATTTTCTCGGTTACTGCACCCCGGGTGTTCTTTTTTTTTCCTCTCCTTCTTCCTCCTTTGTGTGTGTGTGTGCTTTCTTTCTTTTCTTTTTTATTTAACCGCGTGTGTGAAGTTTAGCTGCTGGATTCGCTCGTGATTCGTTTTCCTTCGGGTTTTAGTCCTCACGGCTTTTGGTTTTCGTTTTAACTCTGATATTCACTGTTAACACATGCATTGTTCTTTTTTTGCAGTTACAACCGCACGCCCACGCTCGGCCGTGCCGCTTGAAAATTTTTGCTTGTTCCGCGCCTCTCTCCCTTCCGCTGTCTCGAGAGGCCGTCTCTCGCTTGGATTTCTTTTTGCGTTTTTTTTTTGTATATTTCTTTCTACCGTGTTTTTTTTTTTCGTGGGAACGCGCGGTTACGTTAGACAACGGAGGGTGATTACGTTAAACAACGCGGCCCGAAGAGTCGCCACGGGCTTTTGTCCCAGCGGACGCGGATTGCGGTGTAATAGAAAAGCGGAAAACGCGGGGGGTGACGCGTCGATCGATAAGCATCTCTCGCGTCCGCTGGGTTTTCTTTCGCAGAGTCGAATGAAGACCGAAAAAAAAAAGGAACATTACGGCGACTTCGGAATGGGATCGGCGCTTACGATCGCCTCGCTTATTTCACTTTCAGCTCCGCTATTCGGTCGTAAAGTGCTAGCACATACAAATATCACGAACGCGCGTCCGCCGTAACGTAACCGCGTGTTTATCTCTCTCCACTTGGCACCACACTCACGCACGCACTCTCTCTCTCTCTTTCTCTCCCGCTCTCTTCCCTCTTTTTTTTTCTTCTCTTATTATTCCCTTAAACCGCTAACCCTGACCGATCGGGCGTTTCGCACCTCCGACGAGGTAGACGGAACCTCCCGATCTCCCAGATTTTCGCTTACACAAAACAAAAGATATTATGCAATTTTACGAAGACTCAACACACTCGGGTTTTGGTGGCGCGGCAAACGCTACTTGACAAACGGGACGTGGTAAGGACAGTGAGACACAATTAAAGACGATCATGGTGATAATATACGGCGACGTCTCTGGGCGGAATCCTCCTGCCGGCGCGCCCACCGCGTATAGGCGGTGGCGAGTGGGACAAATTGTATTCGCGATTATGCATGTTATATCCGTCGACGCGCGAACTGTCGCGCGCATAAAATTCACGAGACGCCCGTGCGTCTCTCTCTCTCTCTCTCGAAAGGAAAAAAAAATGCGTTCCCGCTCGTATCTCGCGCACGCCGGGCGCGTCTTGCCGCGCGCGGCGTCATCCGAAAATCGTCCCGCACTCGCGAATACACTTTGCGCATCACCGGTCGACGAGTACAAAACTACTACACGACGACGGAAACAATAAACACCGTGTAACATCGGTGACGCTACATCCAAACGACACGAGGACGTGATTTAGGATTTGTCACTCTAGTGGACCCTCGCGGTGCCGTTAATGAACTTTGTGTCGCCTGGATATAGACGGAGATCAGATGCCAATGAAATTTTGCCAAATATAGAAATGCTCCAATTTTTCTTTTTCATTTTTTTTTTACTCAAATTAGAAGGTATATTTATTTTATATGTCCGTCTGTTGACGATACTACAAACTAAAATTTTAAAAATTGTTTACATGCATGAAAAGATATTGTTTTTACGTTTGTTCGCGCTGTCCCTCGTACTCTTGACAGTCTACGATATTCGTATTGTCGGTCGAGCCGATGGTACGTGATACGCCCGGCTTCCGTAAAGTTAAATCGAGTCGATTACCGCATGCAAGCGGTCAGCGATTTAATGTTTAAAAAAAAAACGACTTGCCCGGTGCACGTGCGACCGACGTCAATTCCAGAAACGACCGGACGATTTATACACGCGCTTAAGTCTATGAGGTATCACAATGAGGAGCCGTCCCGCTCGCGACTGGACACAAGTGCCTTTTGGCCCAATAACACGCACAAACGCAGAGAAGAATACAAGTGTACACAGTTACTTTGTCGAAAAAAAGAACGGAACCACATTTCACGTATGTGACATTCTTCGCGCGCTGCTCGCGAGGAAAACTCGCTGCGTGTGACACCTCGCGAGTTTTCGCGCCCAATTTTCTGGCTAATGCTTAGAGTCGAAATAATAATCGCTAATTAATAGTATACCGCTGGTGACCCACCAGGGGCCGATATTAACAATTGTAAAAATACGACCATGATAAATGCTATTACAATAATGTTTTATCGGATAGAGCGGATAGAGTAATGAATAAGAAAATTGGAACCACGGGCCGCATAGTCGTCCTCGAGTACCAAGTACTGCGCGCTCAATTCGACGCCTACCGAACAATGCGGTCACCCTGCAATTGGCAGTGCGACTTGAAAATACTCGAGGACAACGATGTGGTGACGGTGCCGCCAACTCTTATACTGAATGAGTGAAAGTAAAGCAATACGGTAAGCTCATCAATTTCGAAATATAAGCCGAAGAGAAACGACCGACTTCGAGACAACGGGCAAATGTTCAGGCGGGATTCTCGTTTACCAGCAGTATCCACGTATCGGTTTTCACTACTCCTTTTGATGGAAAAGTCGCCGAAAGTGAAGAAAGCTCGCGGAAATGTAGCAATAAACTCAAATATCGCGTATGTATGTGAAACGATTTATAATACGCCCTGCCGGAGAAAAATCAGAAGTAATATACGAAACAAGAAATACACAAAAAACAAAAACAAAAAGGTATATATATATGTGTGTATATATATAGGTCTATCTCTTGCCGCGCTCGAATTCGTCGCTCCGTACCCCGTGATTGCTTTACCCTTCTGTCCAAAAATTCCCGAAACGAGAAGCACGCGGCCATTCCTAATGAGTTCTCTCAGCGAAACGGCTAAAAGTTAAAGAGTCTAGATACTAGATTGCCCTAGCCTAGATTCTCAAGATGAAGAAGCTACCGTTATCTCGCTGAAAAGGGGCACATTAGGCGCGGCTGTACACCCCTCACTTTTCACTCATATTTTAAATGGTGGCCGTGGAGAGAGGTGTTGTAGTGTTTGTTGCTTTTTTTGTTATAATATTTTTCTTTTTTAAGATTTTTTTTTGTTGAAATTGTTTTATAGTTCTTGATGCTGCGGTGTATAACGGGTGTTGGTGTTATATGTAGTTAGAAAGGATGTCCTGCGGTAATAGCGCGTTAAATTCACAGTTAGGCGGTGCTTTCGGTGGTGGTGTTCTGCACCGGCTGGCTCTCCTGCGAACATACACAATTGACGAACATTATTCGCTGCGTGAGTACCGCGAGGACGATAACGCGAGAGTATAGCAGTTATGCGACGCGTAGTTTGAAGATATCTTTACTATAATCGTCTACACGTGTGTGTGTGTGTGTGTGGTGTGTGTGCGTGTGTGTGTGTGTGTGTGTAAGAGCTATGCGTAGAGAAATGCAATTCCTTCTAGAAAACGAGAACGAAAGAGTAACAGACAGCAAGAAAATAAATCGGAAGATCTGGCCTCGTCGAGCGCACCTAATGCCGGAAGTGTAAGTGAGTGAAAACTGCGGCAACCGAGACGGGCTTCTGCGAGATCAGAAAGAAGGGGGAGGGGGGAAAAAAAACAAAGCGACTTTACCTGTGGAGCAGGGGCAGCGGCAGGTGCATCCGAATCTTTAGGTGCATCAGACTTCTGCTCCGACTGAAAAGAGTACAAAGAGACACGTGCAAACAGTGTGTGCTAAAGCGCTACCGCTCTGTATTTGTTCGACGGATCGCGCATTCGCAGTCGCCTAATCGAAAGCTTTCTCTCTCGCTCGTATCAAATTGCAAAATCCCACGTCTATACTGCTTCACGAGACTCCATTA
Organism: Vollenhovia emeryi; assembly: GCF_000949405.1. Lineage (NCBI taxonomy): Eukaryota > Metazoa > Arthropoda > Insecta > Hymenoptera > Formicidae > Vollenhovia > Vollenhovia emeryi. Next base: position 60,986 of record NW_011967142.1, on the reverse strand, counting down.
ACGTCGGAGTTACGTACGAGCCACCCGGAAACCGAAAGCTGGTCAACTCCGCGAAATGAATTGTAAAGTAAATCGAAGCTGTAAATCAGTTGTATATTTTGATGCTGAGATTAACAAAGAGTGTGGCAAGCGGGATCGAGATCAGCTTGGCTTCCGAGAGGCTCGTGTGTTCACCTCTGATTACAACTCGCGTTTAAAATGCACGAGAAAGTAAAATTAATGTTAACGTGTGCAATCAGTTGACGAAGACGTAGTGCAAAGCGAAACTGGCGATTCGCGTTGTATCGCGACGACGTAAATTTTCATTTGGTTCTCGTTAAGCCGGTACACTCGCACGAAAAGGCATATTCACGAGCCAGATTGGTAAGAGCGTCCGCGTTAATTGCCGTCAGTAAAGGATATCTTAAGATAACACGTGTCATCTGACGTCTGCGTGTGGTAACCGCTCCGAGTAAGAAAGGATGGAAGCAACAATACCTTGGTGGACTTGTCGCAGGACTCGGGAGGGATATCGGTGACTCGTGCTCGAAGAGAGGCGACGGGGGAGGAAGCGGGATTGGGGGATTTGCGTTTCGTGTCCGCAGATGGCATGTTCTCTACCGCGTTCGTCTGTTGGCTCGAAGTCGCACGAGGCTGTCTCACCGATCGTCGTCTGTAACGCGGTCGTGGATTTCTCCGCGAATTACCGAGCTGTGCGCTCTCGCCAACGGCGTCGTCGTCGGTCACCTAATTTCGCAATACACCCAATTTTCGATATGCGGGTGCGGCCTTGGCCGATTGTAGAGAATTCGTTCGGATGCTCGTACAAAAATATTTTTATTGTTTTACAAAGTGTGATAAAAAAAAAGTTATTCACAAACAGCACAGAACACATACTCCGTGCGCGGATGATGCATTAGTATAAGAGGGAATGATAGAATCTTGCTGTAAATATACGAGTATAATTTCTAGGGGAAGGCATCTAAGACAATTCTCTTGTAAGCCTAATACTACTGAGTTTCAGTTTTCTTTTGATTATAATAACTACCGTGCAGATTTAAACAGCTATTTCAGACTTGAGAAACACGATTTATCATCTGCGAGAATGCAAAATTGAAATAAATGAACGTTTACAATGTGCAAAGTCCGTCGATTACTATGGAATAATGCAGTACTGTTGTCAGAAAGAAGTAACAAAGGGATGTACCCCATTTAGGTGCAAGCAACCGAGGTGAATTTTGTGGTGAACCGTGTTTGACGTAATAGAAATTAATGTACAGCAGAACACAATTGTTTTAAACCGATTGCAGATAAAAAGTACAGGGCATTTCACCTACAGTTCCAAGGTCGCGTATCTCGAAACGACTCAACCGACGAAGGAAAATCATATAAAAAAATTTTTTATACAAAAGCATGACATTTCCACAACCGAAACATTTTTCTCGAATAATTTGAAATTAACCGATGTCAAATTATTTCGATTTCAAACTAATATTGCGATTTTGATACAAGCAGCAATTAGATTGAAATAGCGACTTTGAAATCTTTTAATTGTGGAAATTACACAATTTCTTTTTTATAACCGTTGCCTCAAGGAGCGTCTCGAGCGTCTGCTCGATATGATACAATTCACGGAAATAAAAGGAATAAATACAATCTCGGAACTCTGGATGAAACAACGCGCGAGATTCGGGAAACATGCCGATTAACACGTTTAAATCGACATCTCTGTCTACCAGTCGTTGTAATAATTAATAATACTCTAACTCGGCTAGGGTTAGATGCTAACCCTTACCTGGCCATCCTGACTGCGAGGACGTCGTGGCGGGCCACCGCCTCTCCCCCCGCGGAAATTGCGGCGGAAGTAACGTCGTGATGGACCACCGCGTCCGCGGCCGCCACCGCGCGGCGGAGCGCCACCCTCGCCACCGGTTCCTTCTCCTTGTTCACCACCTTCGCCAGCATCCCCCTGCTGTTGCCCTTGATTCGGCCCGGACCGACGCCCACCGCGGTAGTATCCGTCATAGTGACGGCGGAGTCTGTACCGTCTTTGCTGCTGGGGCTGCCCGCCCCCGTCGGCACTGGCGTCCTCTCCGATTTTCCCCTCTCCTGTAATCCGTCAAGCGGACAAATGTACTTCTTCAATGTAGAAACACAAACACGAATCGCGACTCAAACGAATGGCAGACCGGCGTACCTGCGTCGTATTGGCCCTCCTGGCCCTCCCGCGACCTACGATTCTGCGGTCGACCGTTGCCACGTCTCGGATACACCCAGTGAATACCGCGGTATCCGCGACGCTTGTCCGCGGCATAGGGTGAACCTTTCACCGCCTCACCAGCTGGGCCGGTTACGTTAGCGGCCTCGTGACCCTTCTCACCGATAACAACGTCGAACTCAACAACCTCCCCGTCTCCCACGCTGCGTACGGCTTTTCTGGGATTGTTTTTAACAATCGCCGACTGCAATTACACATAGCGTCGACATGTAGCGAGTTATCTTACAAAGTACTGCTAATTAGCGTAATTAAATGCCGGACACTTACCTGGTGCACGAACACGTCCTCTTTCGTGTCGTTCCTGAAACAGACGGGAACAACGATCGTGTTAAAAGCAAATCGGGGATTTATTTCTTCGGTAATCTTCAGGTTGCTAATATTCAAAATTCATGTAGAACTCAGTGTTTGTAATTGCTTAATAACTTAATGTTTTCAGTAACCATCAATTATTTCCGTAGGCGAGCTCGTGATGGCAGATTGGCAACGTCGTACTCGTAGAAGCTCCAAATGTCCATTTTTTAATACATGGTTCGCGTTAAAGGAAAAGAAAAAAAACAAGAACCGCGTCACGCACTCGTTTAATTGTAAGGAGGCATAATCGCGTCCGTCCGCTCATGAAATTCACCGCGTAACCGCATTGACACGGGACCCCGCGTGATCCGCGCGCATTTTCCACGAGGTTCCGCCCCGCGCACGCGGGGTACACGCGTCGCGCGTAACGACACGTATTTACATCTATCCTACGCACGAATTCGCGGGCGTACAGACGTAATCGGAATCCATGAAGCTGCGGAGCAAAGCACGGGGCAGAGAGGTCGTTGAACCGCGCGCGGTGCACAGCGGTTAAAAGAGAAAATACAACTCGTACACAAACGCCCAGCTGTCGCACGGCCTAGACACAGGCGACTCCCCTTTCTCACACGCGGCTAACAAAAGGTGGATCAGGTACGGAAATCAAATCGAGCTTTCGGCGAATTACCTCGGCGGCCTCGGCGCACGTAATTTTCGCCCGGTCACTTTCGTGAGCGACGAGCCTCAGAAAAATTGTCATTTTCTCCCCCGCGAATTCGAGCAACGATATAAACGCCGACCTTCTCGTCGACGTTGGAATGTCGGCTACGCAAACGGAAGTCCATTGCAGGGAAATTTCACTGTTTGCCACAGAATATAGATCGATACCGAATAATTAATGGGTCGCGATCCAACGGGTATTGAGGCGAAACGTTGCTCCGCCATTGTGTTATCACCAAGTTCGCCAAAAGGGACGAGTAGGACGCGAATGAACAATGCTCTTCGGTATTCTCGGCTAGAGCCGTTAGATTCCAACTGAGCGGACGGTTTTAAGAACGGATTCCCTGCGGTGTCGTGTCTAATCCCCATTTGTTAATTTTGCGGACTCGTAGAGGAATTTGTCCCGGAAGTATCGCCGAATGCTCACCGGGCGAGACCGAGACAGATTCTCGGTTCCGTTCTCGTTTATTAATAGCCGCACTGTGTGTGTGTGCGCGACGGCTTCCTCTTGCGAATGTGTTCCAAGTTTGAAGATTATCCCGATTGCTAAGGGGACAATCGCGTATCGATAATAAGTTTCTCTACCGAAGAGTCGCTCGTTGACAAATTTGAATGAGACATAATGCTGGAACCCTCTCCAAAAAATGGATAACACTTTGTATTCCGCAAGAGATGTATCGAGGAAAGTCCTCTATTACGAGACAGTTTCCGCTAAATTAATAGGCGCCGTCTGTTTGCTTCACCGTGAATTTCTTGGGGTGAAATCTGTTTGGCGGAAAATTGATTGTTGCATCGTTGCGGGAAACGATTTGCGATTCAGTCTGGACGCTGGAAACCTATCTCGCATTAGAATCCTGTCTCATAACGGAGAACTTTCCTCCACTATCTTTCACATGTACGTTCCTTAACGCGACTCTTAAAGGGATCGATCAATTTCTCCGCGGAAAAGCCGCTCGTTGAGAAATTTGAGTGAGCAGCGGGGACACGAGACACGAGGTCTAGTCTTTACAGCTGAACTAGCCGCGCTGGTTCAGAGTTTATCTTGTTCCTTCCAACGCGGAGGGAGAGAGATAAACTCTGAACTGGCGCAGTCAGTTCAGCTAGAAAGAACAGACCTCGTGTCCAACGTCTCCGCTGCTCGTTCGATTTTGTTAACGAGCGACTTTATCGGTAGAGAAACTTACCAATCTCTTTAAGAGGCGCGGAATGCACGTATAAAAGACAGCGGAGGAAAACTCCCGCCAAACGTAGAAAGTTTTTATTCCGCGCGAGAACATACAGCACTATTTTTTCGATATACTATCTTTTATTTGTTTATTTCTGGACGCGCCTCTTAAAGAGATAAGATACCGATATTAAAACGAGGAATGCAACTATCTATTACATCTATGTCTCTAGAGGCGCGGGGACACTCGAAGCTGAAAAGAAAAAGAGAGCATTGCGCCACGCGACAATTTCTTCGGGGCAATCCGGGAGGAAAGCGTGCCACGTCTGTAAACCGCTGCACCGTTAACGGTCACATCTAACGTCTCGCGACACGTCGAGCGCAGTTTTACGCCAGTGAAAGTGCATTCGAGATCTCTCTGGGGCAGGTAAGCGTCCGAGCCTAACAAGAACGGTCGCGCGAAAGCACCTTCCGCCTCCCTCCCCCTCTTTTGTGTAAAAAAAAGGAAAGAAAAGAACGCGCAGACGAGCGAGTAGTCGCGCGAATTCCTTCTTCCGAGACGCGCGACTCGCCGGTGGAGTCCGCGGCGGCGGTTCCGCGCGTAAAGCGCCGCGCCGCGCGAGCGCGAAAACTTCCTGGCGGTCCGCCAGATAAATAGAGAGAGAGACCTCGAAATAGCGAGGGACCGACTCCGCGTTCCTATACGGGCCCGTCCACGTGCCGAATGAAGCGTCTATTTTCCGTGGCCGGCGCGCTGCCAGGTCGAGGTTGCGGGTCGAACCTGCGGCGCGGAGACGGCGATTTTCCTAATATTAGTGACTCGCCCGTGCGCCCCGTAGCCATTATCAATTAGCCCTCGCGACGCTTCCTCGCGTCCCAAATTCTAATTTCAATTTACGAAGGCGCGCGACGCCCCCCGAGCCCGCGAGAATCGGAGGACCAGGGTGTCTCCGTTCGCTTCAACCGATCAGGATTACCGAGCACTGAGGAATCGAGGCCCGGTTTCTCGCCCAAACGTCGCTTAACTTCGGTCCTAGATCGAGTCGCGTTTGTCTCTTTCTGAAGCAACGGTTGGAAAGAGACAGAGGATGAATTGAGCCAAGCTGCAAGTTAAACAACGTTGGGGAAACCGGACCTAAATGTTGTAATCGAGTAAGACGCCATCCTTCAATCCGTTCGATACTTTCCGGCAAATAAAGAGAGAGAGAGAGATCTCGAAGCGGCGAGGACAAGATTAATGTCACTTGCGAGACGGATATTTTAAACAACGATTCGTGTTTCAACGGACACGAAAGACTCGGGATCGACCACGTGGTACGCTCGGTAGAAGGTTTCGAAGCTGGGCCAAGTCGACGGACGTTTCGAAAATGGCGGAATCTTAGCCCCCGGGATGTTAGCGACTCTTCGACGACAATGGGAAACGGTTGAAAGCCACCGAGTCCTGGGCATCGTGGACGCAGGACGCCTTGAAACTCGTATTTTTCCCACTGGACTGCTCGCGAGAGCCAATCAGGATTAGCCGCCCGATCTAAAGCTCTTTGCGTTCTTATTGGTCGGGCAATTCAGCAGGAAACATGGTATCGCGTGCCGTTGGCTTCGCTTCGAGATTTCTTGGAGGAAATCACGAATATGTATTTCGCGTCGACATTTCATCAAGAGAAAGAGAGAGAGAGAGAGAGAGAGCGCGCGCGAAATATTGCACGGGCCGACTCGATGCCGTGGCTCTCGATGTCGTGGACTCGACAAATAACTCTCGTCGGGGCTAACGCGCGGGCTGAAATTTTCACGAGGGCCCAAGCCACGTGCGCGTCAGACGGTTAACATTCCTCGTGAATAATTTAACGCGCCGCGGGAGAGGACGGGCGGGAAATTTATTCGGCGAGCGCGGGGCAACGCGGGCGTAATTTCAAGCGCGGCCTTACGGATAAGGAAACAAAGCGGCGGAAGCGATAATTGGACAGATCTCGCGCGTTTACGCGGGGAACAACTTTTCGCGGCGGGCGCGACAGTTAACGCGCGCGAAAGCGTCGCTTTTGGACGCTCTCTCTCTCTCGCGCGCGCGCGCGGTCGCGGCGCGAAATGGACGTTTAAATTAATAGTGCATGAGTAACCCTGACGCCCACAACGCGCACGCACGTGGCGCGCACAGGCGCGCGGGCGAGTAGAGGTGCGTGTGCGTGTGCCTTCTCCTCTATCTGCCAAAGGGGGCGATCGCAGATGAGGTGGGGGGGGGGGTAAGGTAGACGAAGAAAGCGCGAGGCAGTTTTGCGAAATGATAATTACTGACCTATTGATAAAGCCATATCCACTCTTGACATTGAACCATTTCACAGTTCCCGTCACCTTATTAGCTGAAATAAAAGAAAAAAGGTTTCATGATATATGCGATACGTGTGTGGCGGGCGCGCGCGCGCGTGCAGTCGGCCGTCGTGGATTCGGGACGAAAATCGGGGGGGATGACCGGCCACGCGATACGTTGCGGTACGGCTCGAAGTGTGAGACACGAAAGAGCGAAAGAGAGTAAGGAAATAAGAAATGTAAGTACGCGGGAGAAACTCCACCCCGGAGGTGCTCGCGAGTCGCGTGCAACGAATAATGAGCCGGGGAAAAATGTTGCCTGCCGCTTATTGTTATTATTAAAATGCGAGGGCGACCTTGACGAGGGAAATAACGCGCTTAACCGCAGGTACACGTTATTGTCACGTGTTTACGAGCACGTAAGCGCGTCTCGAGGTACAAACGGCTGCCGTTTTTACACGGCGAATAATATTTCTGGGAACAGTGGAAGACGAGGAAAGTCGAGCGAGAGGAGAGACGAGATCGGCGGGAAAGTGAGGGCGGCGATTGGGACCGACGGTCCGCGATGAAGGATTGATCTGAATTTCCCCGAGCGGACGTGCCGTGGGACTTTGGGGACGCGCAAGATTGGGTCCGGGTTCTCGGGATCCGCGGGGGTGACGCGAATTCCGCCTCGGGAGCGGCGTATGTTACGCGCATGTACACTCGCGAGCGCCCGCGTTTCGACGAAAATATGATGATAAGACTATCTTCACAACAGTTACACGCGACCTTGCCGCGCGGTCTAACCCAAAACAAAGGTCGAAATTAGTGTCAGCGACGATAGGATCGGGCCGCGGCGATTCGTAGCGGCGAAATTCCTCGCGTGTTCTGAAAATCTCGGGCGATATTCCGCGAACGAAGCCCGAGATCAATCGACGAGGTGAACAACGCACCCTTCTATCACGACGATCTCGAGACACGAGGGCGGCTTAAAACTCGATTAGGTGTAATGGTTTAATTAGGCACTGACGGGGGACGTAAATACATTTGTGAACGTTGCGAATTTTAATCAGGCACAGACTGACGCGTAAATTAACGGTGTTAATCTGCGTAGTTAGTTTCCGAATATTTTCGAGATAAACTTCGGCGAAATTCGCGAGGCTCGGCAGACTTCGACGAACTTTCTCGAACGTGTCGATCTCGTACGACTCCGCGATCGAGGAAAACCGAAACGGTCGCGATTGCAAAGGGACTCGTTACGAATTTTAATAAGTGCAAATATGGACCGGCGGTACTCGAGAGATTTGTAGGAATTGGATATTTCTGGAGAATAAATTGGATTCAAATTTGATCCTCAATCATGGCTCAGTTTAGGAAAACGTAGGCGCGATTGAGTGCGTTCTATTGAATCTCGTTGGAAATGTTGACGAGATGCATTAACGATGTGACCGTTTTAGAGGAGACTGGAAACTTCGGGGGGGCAAACTGAATTCAAATTTAAGGAATGTTCTAGCGATACGTTCCGTCGAGTCTTTGATTTGCGAAATAGACTTTAGCACGTAATTTTCTGTTTCGAATCCCCGTTTTCAAAATAACGTTTCAACAAGACGCGTGCGCGGAGATTAATAGCATTTTCGGGAAATTTATAGGAATCGGGAGAGAAATTTAGCTCAAACTCGACGACTTCTCAACACGACGCGACTGAACTCTGCTGAATCTCGTCAGAAATTTTAAGACACGTAGATCAACGATAAAATGATTCTAGAGATATTTCTAGGAGCTGGAAGTTTCTGGAAGCAGACTCCATTCAAATTCGATCTTTAACGATCTCTCGTTCTAGGAAAGGAAAAGGAATGTTCTACCGATATATTCCGTCGAGTCTCCGATTTGTAAAACTTTTGTAGATTTTCGTACATGATTTTCTCTTCGAATTCCCGTTTTCGAAATAACAAGACGCGTACAAGTAGATTAATAGTATTTTAGAAAAATTTGTAAGAATCGATCGTTTCGGGAGAGAAATTTAATTCGAAACCGATCTCCGACGATTTTTCAGTTTGGGAAAGAACAGGCCTGAATTCTGCTGAATTTCGTAAGGCACGTGGACTAACATAACGATTCCAGAGAGATTTGTAGGAGCTGGAAGTTTCTGGAAGCAGACTCGATTCAAATTTGATCTTTAACGATCTCTCGTTCTAGGAAAAAAAAGGAATATTCCACCGATATATTCCGTCGAGTCTCCGATTTGTAAAACTTTTGCAGACTTTTGTACATGATTTTCTCTTCGACCTCCCGTTTTCGAAATAACAAGACGCGTACAAGTAGATTAATAGTATTTTAGAAAAATTTGTAAGAATCGATCGGGAGAGAAATTTAATTCGAAATCGATCTCCGACGATTTTTCAGTTTGGGAAAGAACAGGCCTGAATTCCGCTGAATTTCGTAAGGAATGTGGACTAATATAACGATCTTTAACTTGATCTCTCGCCCTAGGGGGGAAAAAGGGGGAACGCTCTACCGATACGTCTCGCAGAATACGGAGCTGCAAAACGGATTGCCGCACGGTTTTCGAAATAACGCGAGCGTCTTCACGTGGCGGAAGTGCGCGAGATCCGGAGGCGCGCGCGAAGCCCAGGCACGCCGCGAGGAGAGCACGCGGCGACGCGCTTACGTAACGAAAACGTGGAGCGCGCGCGCGGGGGCGAGGATATTTCGGATCGACGCGCGGGGGGACGGGCGAGATCGATAATCCGCCGCGGATCTCGGCGGTGGAAGGGAAACGCTCCGGAAAATCGCGCCCGCGTACTTTCCTCGCTCGCGGCGGCGCCCGTATGCCGCCGCCAGTTTTCAGGTTATGCGACGCGACGCGACGCGACGAGCGAGCGGCGCCCGGCGCGAAAAAGAGAGAGAAAGAGCGAGCGAGAGCCTCCGCGGAGGAGTCGCGGCCGCGGGAGTAGCTCGGCGACGAGAAAGCATCAGCTGATGACGGCGAAAATGGAGGCCCGAGCGCGGCGCGGCCTGGCGTGGCCGCCGTGTCGCCTCGCGGCCGCGCTACGCCCGCCGGATGGCCGGCGCGCGACGCGCCCGACGGGGCTCCGGGCCGCCGAGGATCCTCGGCCGAGAGGATCCTCCGCCCTGGACCGCCGCGGATGCCGGGCCGCGTGGCTTCGGAGCTCGCGGCGCCGCGCGCGGACGCCATTACGGGCGGAGGAACGCGCGGCGACGGCGACGGGGGCCGACGACGGCGTAGCACGGACGCGCGGCGACGAGGGGCCGCGCGCGCGGAAATAACGGCGCGGGTTACCCGAATCGTCACTCACCGATGACCATTTTCTGCTGGACAGCCTTGGGTTGTTCGGGCTGCTTCTCCGTCTCACCCATGATGGTAAGGTGGTATAGAGACAAGCAAACCTCGATGTTACCGGCTCACTAAGATGTTAACTCGCGTCTGCTGATGTTCGCAATGGACGTACGTCTAGACAGTCGGGTAAACACCACGCCACGGCCCGTGCAACGCGCCCGCCGATTGGCCGGCCCCCGTCGGCCGGCCGCCGCGCCGCCAATCGCGCGCCCCGTGCCTCGGCGAAGACGCACGAGCGCCGGCCGAGCAGCGCCGAGGACCGCGGCGCACGCGCATGCCGGGACCAGCCGCGCTCGCACCCCTCACCACCCTTCTTTCCACAACTTTTGAATTCAACGAACCTGTAATAGATTTTATGTTAAGTTTTCCTGCGATTCGACGCTACGACCTCAAGGGTACAGCAAATGGATTCTCGTGAGATTTCACTAAACGAGAAACATATAGAGTACACTAATGAGAGAAACAAGCAATTCGTCCTGCCTATAGAAACGTATTTGAAAGGGAAGAATAGCAAAATAGAATTTTCGAGAGTCATTTTTACTCTACAAAAGAGGAGCCGGAAATTCGTAGAGGAAGAAAAGCAAGAGGCTAAGAGCAAGGGAGCTAAAAGAGAGAGAAGGATGTTCAAGTTGAAAATACGTATATAGCGAAAAATAAGAACGTTAGCGTGTTAGCATGCGGGACGCAGGGGAAAAATGCGGATTTGGGATTATAAACGTACACGGGCTATTCGTATACTCTCCGGCGACGCAGAGAGATCGGAGGAAAGCCTCGATAATAATATTTTGAATAACGATTTAAAGAAACGCTCGTTTATTGTAATGTACATTGCGCGCGACACGAGTGAAAGAGAGAGAGAGAGAGAGAGAGAGAGAGAGAGAGAGAGAGAGAACTTGGTTCCCTGCGTGCGAGATGTTTCAGATATTTCCTCGCATCGATAACGTTAACGAGACGATAATAATTTAAGCTCGGACCCTCTCTCGCTTCCTCCATGCACAATTTTTTGAAAAACCGGCGAGCCTTCGCCTTTAACATATATTTTATGCAGTATTTTCCCGAGACTCCCTTGAGACTGCCTTGTTCTCAAGGACAAAGGAAACGGAGTCTTTTGGGATTTCACAATAAAAGAATCTATACGATATAGGGACAAATAAGTAATTCGCCTTGCCTACGAACATATGTGAAGCAAGAAACTCAGAATTTTCGAGATGCGAGAGTTCTCGAAAACGCTCAGTCCCAAGAACGAGCGTCAGCAACGTATCGTTGGTGCTTTACGCTCGTGTTTCTACCACTACAGATTATTTTATTAATCCGAACTTCAATCGCGTGTCTTTTTCTGATTTTTAAAACCGGAGAAAGTGAGTTGAACCGAGATTAAAGTTAATAATAATTAAAGTTAGGAACGGGCATTATGGCCACTATTTTCAATATTTGTGAACTTTTAACCGACCGTTAATTTTCAGAACGTTAACAAACGCTGAAAGCAGCAGTCTCTGTGTCCATTTCTATCAATGCGGATTGAATTTGAATCTCGTTCAATTATTTCTTATCCTTCTCCAGTTCTAAAAATTAGAAAAGGATGAAAAGCAAATTAAATTAGAGCTAATCTACAGAGACTAAAGTTGAGTTACATTGGTAGAAATGGACATTGACGTTGTAGATATCTAAGGGAAGTAGTCTCCAGGTGTGTAGCGTGCAACGCGCTTATTATTAGTCAACATTGACTAATGTTGACTAATGCACGTGGCTAATATCGGCAAATCTGCACGCGTGACAAGTAGGAAAAAAAAAGAGGATACGAGCGAAAAACGCGTCAACCGTCGTGTCGTGTCGGCAGTTAAATAACGGATGCAACTCGTATTTTTCTGGAAAATTCCTATGGCCACACGACACACACACACACACGTGCGCTTCTCTAAACATTAGCGTAATGAATTGTGTACATGTGCACGAGCGTTAGTTTTTCACGTACGTGTAACGCAATGAGAATGTGGGAGGGGATCTGTGTCGTTTATGACAAATGCACCTTCACTACTCGAATCACTCGTATTTCGGGAAGACACTAATCGTATGACTCGCCTTCAAAATGCAAAACTTTTAGGAGGACCGGAAGTATTGGGCCATTGTACATAGACGAACCGGTGTCCATGTTGTGTACATGCGAGGCACATGTACACAACAAGCGAACGACCAAGCCGAAAGTCGCACCGCTTACTAGATGTAAAATCCTACCAGAACCGCTTACTGGATGTATTCCTACTAGAAATAATTTTACAAAAAAAATACAACTGCCAGAATCTAAGAAATTAATCTATGTAAATTTAAAAAGTGTTATAAAAGTCAACAGGAAAATGCTGGAATTGGAACGCTTTTGTGAATTTTTGTAATATTCTACACGTAAGCGGATGTTTTAATTCTTTAAGATTTTGTTGTTTCTCAAATTTTTTAAACCAGTAAAGTTATGTACTAATTTTTACAAAATTGTTTTACTCGATTTAGTCTCAGGAATATGCTGTCGCAATGTCGTTTCAATTATTGAACACTTTTGTGTATTGTAACACAAAATTTACATACACAAAAATTTTCAATCTTCGAAAATTATTTAAAATGAAACACCCTGTAGAACTCCGTCCGGCACAGCGGTGGAACTAATGTATTTATAGGCGCTCTGGTGTTTCTTACAACCCTATTGTACGGAAATTAAAAAAATTATAAGTGGACGGTGGTACCTTTTGTTGTAGAACAGGAAAGGTCCGACTTCCCACAAAGTATAGAGTTTTAGTTCAATTTTGAGCCAGCCTAGAGAGAAAGAGGGGGAGAGAGAGAGATATATATATATGCAGTTTCTGCTTTGTTATCCATGGATTTCGAGAACAAACGGATGATACGTTTTATCATACTTTAGTTACAAATGTACAGATAGATAAGCTCGCGCTTTGCCGAATCTCCGAGTCACGCGTTGCGTTTTATCGCGCAACGACGCGGACTCGGAGTCGGGTGTCTTTCGCCGAGATTCATGCCATTTCTTCTCCAGCGAGTACAATGGACTAAAATACACGAATAGACTGGTACACAGGACTCATTTAACTCGTCTGTAATACATGTTATTTCCGACGGACGCCGAGAAACGCGTAACGGAGAAGTCGACTCGAAAGGACAAATATCTCGAGGACAGCATTTTTTTTTTCCTAGTCACTGTTCCCAACGCCTTGCTTTCAAGATCATTGACTTCTCTTGGCGGAGATCGATTTTAAAAGCTAATTTTATTAATTTTCCCTACCGAGGTTCGATAGTACCTACTGGCAATTGTGTAATTACATGCGAGACTGCGTTTAATGTTCGAAGAACGATTTTTGATAGGACATAATTGTCAATGCGATATCATTTTTTTATTCGTACAACTTTGAAAAGGTTGATTTAATCAATAAAATATATTTGTCACGATACTGCAATATAAATATTGTGGTCTTTAATTCTTTTTAGTTCAAGTTGCCGTGCTTGTGTACATTAAGATAATCAAGAAAAGCTATCAGAATACGTGGGCACAAAATCATTAGCTTCTAGACCAACGCGACCGATCTAAAGAACCACTGATCGATGTACAAAAATATCCACAGCCAATAAATCGTAAACGTAATAAATACGTTCTTTACCACGTGATGTATCACGTGTGTTCGACTCAAATTTTATGCAGTTAGACGTTACTGCGCGACTTGCCAATTACAAGACATTTTGTGCCAAAGTAAGAAAACAAGAAAAATTGTAATTCGTGTTAGAAATTTGTACGTCATCGATTTTTAATTTTCGTACTGCACTAATTGTAAGAAAAGTATCTTTGTCTATCTAATCGGATCCTTGGTATATAAAGACTTAGCTCACTCTCTTCAGGAACAGAATAATTAACTGTCACACGTTTAACATCACGCCGATATGGCTGTAGCTATCATGGAGAGACGCTTACCCCCGAATCATTTAATGTTCGGGAATGCCAGAACACAAGCGCTTATTCTTGAGAATATTATCACTTTATTGATCGTACAGTTGGACTTTAATGTTTCGCGCGAGGCCGAGCGTCTTCACTTCTCTGCTTTGGAAATATTGAAAACTGAATTTGGTGAAAGGAACGTACAAACCGCGATACAATACACAGACATTTCGGCCGTTTATACCCGCGTATAAACAGGAATCAGGAAGCGGAAACGATGCTTGTAAGCTCTATTAGTGTTAATGAAGAATCTGATGATTATGAAGTGGGAGTATAAGGCATTTAGCCTGGTTATATCTGTTTACGGGCCGATACAGCGACGCCGAGGAGCTTTTCCATCGTAACTCGCAATCCGTTAGTACATTCGTGTATGTTCGTGTATTTTGAGTCCCGTCCATCATGACACGATGTGCTAATATATTTCGCAGAATTTTGTTTGGACAGGCTTGAGATTATTCGGAGTGAGTTACAGTGGTTCAGGAACTGAGTATTCTGGACTTGTGAACGTGTACGAGAATTGAGATAATCAGGAAAAGCTATCGGAATACGTGGGCAAATGGAATCATTGGCTAGAGCTTTCAGCCAACTTCTGTTCTAGAGCTTCTAACCAACTACTACGCTTTTCCGTATCACTAAAAATACAAAGATATCGCAAGTGACCAAATCAGATAAGACACTACATGTAGTTTTATAGGATACACACTATGTACAAAGTGGGTATACTTAGCAACCGTCACCGAACGCATTTTTGTAAAAACGTGATCGCAAACCGCCTAGTATACCACAATATTCTTTCAAATCTCTTCACAATCCGACGTGTGATTTTATTTACCAAATTAAATATCGAGATGCGGCATACGCATGTCGAATGTACGTCTCTTTTTTTAAACGCGGGACACCACTAACATACACGTACCTATGTAAAAGAATATAATTGAATAAACACTTGGAATATATATTTCAACGAAAGTATGCACTCGGATATGCAGGTGGCGTTTACATTCTCCATCATCTCGGTTTCCGCGAGCGAATTGTTCTAGATCGCGGCGCGGTGGACCCGCTTCCGATGCTGAACATGCCGGGCGTCGAGGGATTGAAGGTCGGCGCGACCGTGGTCCCGAAATTGAGGGTGGGCGTCGCCGGCGGCGCGGTGAAGTTGAATCCCGCTGTCGCTGAAAACAGAAGGATACAAAATGCAATCAGGACAATCCAATTGGTGTCCGTGCAAACCGAAAGATTTGCGCGATCATCGGATAGCACTTGGCGAGCAATTAGCTTTCCGTCTTACGTCTAAGCTCTTAGGTCCACATTCTGAAACCTTTTTTTATTGATAAAAGTGCCCGTATAAGATCCTTCAAAATCAATTTTAGTGGCACTACCAAGCAGTCGCCAGAAGTCGCCTTTTATCAATAAAAAGAGGATTCAGAATGTGGGCCGTAATAATTGCAATCACGCTTGATAATTACAACAATTAAAACAGTTCAGTCCCGACTACCTGGTTTGGAAGAGGAGCCAAACTGGAACGGGACGGGCAGTGCAGCCGTGGAGTTATTGCTCGCGGCGTTGAAGTTGGAACCGAATGGACTCGTCGTGCTCTGCTGCCCGTCCTTCTGAGCGCCCCCGAAGACGAACATGTTGTTCGTAGCGCCGGCGGCATTGTTGGCGCTACCAGCCCCAAACGCGGGGACAGGCGGGCTAGACGCGCCGAAGCTCGCGCTGGTCGCGGGCGTTGCTCCGAACAGAGACTTGTTGTCGCCGAACGCGGTGCCAGCGACCGCGGCACCGAACGCGAGACTCGGGGAGTTCTGCGTGCCGAAGTTGCTCGGCGGTGAGGAGATGCCGAAGGTGTCCCCGGTAGCCGGGGCAGCGTTAGCTCCGAATATGGGGACCGACGGCGCGCTGCTGTCGGTCGAGCCGAATATCCCGGTGGTCGAGCCGAAAGCCGGCGCCGCCTGCACGCTCGTCGCCGTCCCCGCGCCAGGTGTCCCGAACGCGGGCGTCGTGCTGTTGGTGGTGCCGAAGGTGGTGCCGGGGGTGATCGCGCTGGTGGAGACGTTGCCGGCGACGCCGAACGCGGGGGCGGTCGTGCTGGTCTGCGTGGTTCTGCCGAACATCGGCGCCGTCGTGCTGCCGAACATACCGCTCGCCGCCCCGAAGGACGCCGTGGACTTGGACGCCTGGCCGAAGACCGGGGCGCTGCTACCGAATACCGAAGGCGCCGCGGTGGTCGGGGTCGAGTTGGCGCCGGCATTGGAGAACAGACTGGTGCCGCCGGACGACGGCGCGACGTTGGTCGTCGAGACGAAGATCGCCGACGTCGTGGTTTTCGGAGCGTTGAATAAACTGGCTGCTTCTGGCGCCGCTCCGGACCCCGACGCGGTCCCGAAGAGCGGCTGGCTGTTGCTGGCCGTTCCGAATATGCTCGCGTTCGTCGTAACCGACGCGGTGGCGAAGATGGACGTGGTGGGTGCGCCGAATTGCGAAACCGTGGTCGCGGGCGTTCGAAATTGCGAAACTGCCATCGGGGGTGTTCCAAACTGCGAGACCGTGGTCGTGGGTGTCCCAAATTGCGAGACCGCGGTCGTGGGTGTCCCAAATTGCGAGACCGCGGTCGTAGGTGTCCCAAATTGCGCGACCGCGGTCGTAGACGTGCCGAATTGTGGAACGGTGGTGGTGGTGGTGGTGGACGTCCCAGCTGGCAGGGCTATAGGCGTCGCGCTCGAGGCGTTGGAAGCGCCGAAAACGAACAGAGGTTTGCTGGTGGATAAGGTGGGTATTGAGGCGGTAGCGGACGTCGTGGCCAACGAGAACGTAGACGGGCTCGATAATCCGAACGTCGATGCCGTGGTAGTCGTCATGTTCGCGGTAAACGAGCTATTTGCGACGGTCGTTAAGGAAGCTATCGGAGTGGACGAGAAATTGAAAGGTTTAGTCGTAACTTGCGACAATGATGCTGCTTGGCTATTTGCAGGGCTTGCAAAGGCGTTTGTCTTCGGCTGAGCGTTACTGCTGGGCTGGCCGAACATGAACTTATCCGACTTCGGAGATTGCAATGCGGCACTGTTACTTCCGAAGGCGAACAAAGGCGCGGTCGCAGACGCGGTTGTCACGCCACTCGGCGCGCTACTGTTCACAATTTTATTAAAACCGGCGACGCTCGTTGCGGTAGTTGCATTGGTCGGCAATAGTGCAACAATCGCCCCAGGTAATTGGGACGGCAAGCTTGACGCAGCAACTTGAGTGGGCATCGCGACAGGCAAAGCGGGTTTGTTGCTACCAAAAGTCAAAGCAAGGGCGGTCTGAGTATTCCCAGTGCTGGGCGAGGTAATGACAGCGCTTGTAAGGATTTTGTTCGCCTGAACGTTTCCTTGAGTCGTGGTAGGGCTAATCGGTGCGAATGTTGAACTCGACGGCGCTTTGTCAACCACCAAGAAATTAGTAGACTTTGATGAAATTGGCGTAAAGGTGCTGCTACTGTATGTACCAGTACTAAAGTTCGGCAAAGTGCTTTTCGACGTCACGGCTGGCACATCTGTGGCCGGTTTTCCGAAAGCGAAAGTCGGCGTTGCTATACTTGGAGTCGAAGATATGATTGTTTCCAAGGGCTTCTTGCTGGTAACCGCGGGCGCGATCGACACAGCTTTCGTTTGTTCGATAGTCCCGATCGTTTTGGCGGCTAAATTCGTGTCTTTCGTCACAAGAGTATTTGTCGCTGGCACACTCAATTGCGCCGGCGACGTGGTGTTCGGTAAAGCTGCGTCCGACTTGGTTTCAAGTTTCGCCTCAATACTCGGCCTCGACGAAGAGAAACCACTCGGTACGATGGCGGCGGTGGACAGCGGTGTGGTATTAATGCTCGTCGTCATTGTCGAGGAGTTGAGAGTTGCACAACTGACCGGTTGTGTGACCGGCGGTGTAATTGTGTTAATATCGTCCGCTTGAATCACGACATCCGGGTTGATCTTGTTCTCTGCTGAAAATGTACAAATAAAATAGTTGTTACGTCAGACGAGGGAGAAGAGGGGACAAAGAAAGGTAAAACGTGTCCCTTTAGAGTCACCTCAATAAGAAATATCGTTTGCCCACGTCACCCACAAGATATATGTACAATATTAGATTACTTACCTTTCCCCGATATCGCGTCAAACATACTTTGCAGCCTGGCTTTCATACTATTCTGCCTCATATTCCGTATGTCCTCCTTCCTTATTTCCTCCACGTTGTCCGTCGCGAATTTGACCTTTACATTACCCGGTTCCTCCACGAGCGACTTCAACTGCTCGTTCCGCTCAGGCTCTGCTCTCATAAACAGTTTGTCCGTGAGTTTAACAACGGGTCTCGGTACGGCGGATTTGTTGTTGTCAGTCTCGCTGGGGCTTCTCGCACTCTTGCGAACTGCAGGCCCGGTTTTATCCAAATTGAGCCTCGATTCTTTATTAGACGATTTCAATATTCCTTTCACCAGAGGGAATTCCTCTGTTTTCTTAGAACTAAGGACTTCGGGACCTTTCGTATACATTTCTCTAAAATCAGATCTACCGTCATCTAGATCCAAATTCTTGGGGCGGGACTGCGGCACAGTGGGCGAGCTGCTAGTCCGTGCGCTTTCCAGAGACTTGAAATGCTTCTCGAAGTCGGGCGTACCACTGCGCGAGAAATCTACTGTACAAACATGTTGCCAATGATAAAAATCCGTGCACATCCAACGACCCGATGATACACAATTAGATAGCGATCGACACCTACCTGCTTTTCTTTTAACCCCGGCGGCGACATGGGCGCTAGAGCTCAAAGAATTCAAGATGTCGTAACAGGACCGCGTCTTCGTGCGCTTCGCAGGTCTGACAGATTTGCTTTGGGGAGAGAGATCCTCGTCCGACTTGGATAACTCATCCCTGTTTCGTTTCTGCTTGTTCTCCTCGACAATCGTTTCCCTCTCCTCGTTAAAGAATTCCGTCCTCTGCTTTTTCGCAACGTCGAAGCTGACGTCCTCCGTCGACGCGTGTCGCTTCAACGAGATCTCTCGCAGGACCTGGACAACGCTCGTGGGCGATCTGTTCTCCGTGTGGCAAACGTGGGACAGCATCTTCTGCCTCTCGGGCGGAGAATACTTTGTCACGTCCGGCGGCGCTACTCTCACCGTTACGGGCATCCTCAGCTTCGTCAGCTTCGAGTTCAACAGAGGAATCGGATTCGCGTGGAGATTAACTTTCGGAAACTGCCCAGTGCCGTACTGCGATTGATGAGTCAGTTTATTCTTTGCCTCCGTGGCGTACTTGGTCAGCCTCGTTGTGAGACCCGGCGACGATACGTCTGTGTACAGCCTGCATTTCGAGGGGGAAACAGAACTAATGTAAGTAATGTTGGTCACAATTATAGAGGAAAGTCCCCTAGTGGCTGGGATAATGGGGTTTCTGTTAAATTAATAAGCATCATCGGTTGATTCCACCGTGAATCTATTGCCCTTGAAGCGAAATCTGTTTGGTGGAAAATTCATTGTTAGATTGTGTAATCGTAGCAACGAAAAAGAAAGAAAGAAAGATTGACGAAGATAATACCACACGAATGGAACGAGAAAGGAAGAGAAGCGCGCGGCGATACTCACTTGGGATCGATGTTGTATCTCGTCGATGCCAACAACGGTCCGGCGACGGTCTGCACCGTCTTCACACCGGCTGGTCGCGGGCGCATCTTGGGGCTGATGCTCATACCCCACGGAGACCCCTCGGGACTGAACTGCGTGACATTCTCGCCGCGGCTCAGCGTGTGATTCTGTGCGTGCACAGGCGGAATCCTCCTGGCGGGTGTCTCGCGCGAGCGCGAGACCAGATCGCCGTTCCGCGGGCAGTCCTCCCTGCCGCCGGGCCTCAGGACCGGCGTGGACGTGTGCTTGGCGTAGACGGGGTACTGCTGTCGCTGCGACGCGCGATCGTAATCGCCGGCGTGACACAGCTCGCCGTCCGCCCCGAGCGTGTCGTTGACGACGCGCGAGCGGTAGGGATCGCATGGGATCGGGCTCAGCTGGCCGATCAGGCCGAACCTGGACGACGACGATGACGACAGCAACGGCAGCGACGGCGGCTCCCCGCGCCTGACAGCGGCGGCGTAAGAGTCGCTGCTGAGCTGATAGCTGCTCGCGCGTCGTCTGTCCATCCTGAACGGGGGAAAACGCTCGCGGTAACAACGGCTCGCACTGTGCCAGAGCTTACGCGCGTAACCGGTACCGTGGCCGTGGACGGCGCGGAGCGCCGCGCCGAGCTCGCGAACCGCCTCCCGCAGGTAGCCGAGAACGTGATACGCGTGCGGCGACACCAGACTGTCGTTGGCGAGCAGGGAGTAGCACGCGTACACCACTAGGAGCAGCGTGAACGCCAGCGCCAGGACAGCGCCCCAGGCGTTGTAGACGAGTACGCACCCGAACGTCACACTAATCAACACCACGGCGCCGCGGTTGCCGAGATCCCACATAGTACTGCCTCAAGCGGATAACCTCCCCATGTTTGAAAAGAGCACACTCACCGCAGCCGTCGGAACGTTGCCGCGAACGGTGAGATCATCGATATATATCGATAGCGCGCGCGTGCGGTGACTCGACGCGCCGCGGGCGGCGCGAGAGCGCGGGAAATCCCGAGCGTTCCCCCCTTCCGCCCCTAGGCCATGTGGATCTTCTTCTTCTCTGGTTATTGGCTCCCGGCTCACAGACACTGAGCCGACACGGCCACGTCGAACCAATAGACTTATGCCCGATTTCTTCACATCCAGTTATGTTACGGTTAAAGTTAAACGGGAGATAACTACCAGATCCATGCACGTGATTGGCCAAAACTTGAGATTAACCTCCGGATAATTTTATCGGGAAGTGAAAAAATCGGCCATTAATGGTATTGCTTGGAATGTAGTGAATTGAACGATGCAATGGCCCGGTAACCAGGCCACACGCGTGATGATGCAATCCCGCAGGATCAAAAATTTATCTTCCGTCGGAAGACGTGTGTGAACCGTTCGGCGGCCCAGACGGAACTGGCCATAGTGGCCATTCAATTCATACCTCCCAGATGAAAGCCGCTACGTCCACCGTGGCCGATGGTGGGGGGGATGGTGGAGGGCCGCCGAGGCCATGTGGATTGGCCCATGATGTAAGAAGAAAGGTGTGCTACCGCGCACGACCAATCACAGACACTTCCATGGTCTTGCCCAGATAGCACCGAATGTTCCATGAATGTTTGTATATGATTCGAATGTTCTCTCTCAGTAATATTCGCATGGATGTGCCGTGAAAGTTTCTAGAATGTTCTTCATATTCTATGAACATTCACACAGAATGCCCATCAGGGAATATTCGCATTAAATGTTCCCTGAGTGTCTATGGCATATTCTGAATGTTCTATGAATATTCTTACAGAATGTATGTGGAATGTACACATGGAATTTTCTACGAATATTCTTACTGAATATACGTGGAATATTAGCAGCGTATGTGCTACGAATGTTTATGGAATGTTGTAAATGTGCTATGAATATTCGCATAGAATGTACGTGGTATATTCACGAACTTCTTTATGAACATACGCAGTATGTTCCATTATGTTCTAGGAATATGCTATGCATGTTCAAATGATGATTGGTGTTTCTGGGCGCTGCTTGCTATGCACCAAAAAAAAAATTCTATTCATAAGCGGGGAAATCCTCTAAGCATTTCCTCTAAACAAAAAATCTTATATGAAGCATTTCTCACTTACTTTAACACATATTCATCTATAAAAGAGTAGACTCATAAGTTATAATTAAGATTAATTTCCTGCATAGAAAATTCCATTACAGTAATACGACTAGCCTCTTGAAATAAGAGGATACGCAAGATATTCGCGGATACGCGAATCGCAGCACGTGCGCCAGCTTCTGAGTAGTTCACCGACCGCCGCTAGGCCGCGCTAGAGTCCCTGTAGTAAAGCCTATCACACAATGCGAGGCAACAGGCAACAGGAATAGGGAATAGAATTTTTGACGCGTTGGATTGGTTGAAGGAAAATTTCCGACGAATCCAACGCGTCAAAAATTCTATTCCCTGTTCCTGTTGCCTGTTGCCTGGCATTGTGTGATAGGCTTAAGAGTCTGGCAAGGGTTGACGCAAAATGGCGTCTGGTCTGTTCGTTATCGCAGCATTACTGCACTAGTGCAGTTAGTTAATTGCACTAGTGCAGTAATGCAGCGATAACGAACAGACCAAAGGTAACCAAATAATAATAATAATAATAATCCCGCGTTTAGAGTACAGATTCGAGACACCTTATTGGTTCCGCACATTGAAATTTTATTTGATGAAATTTCATTTCTTGTTCTTTAGCATCACTTTCTCGTTCTTCAACATCAAAATTTGATTCTCCAGCATAAAAATTCGATTCTTCACAACCAAAATTTGATTCCTCAACATCAAAATTTGATTCTTCAATATTATATTTTGATTCGTCAACGTCACTTTTTCGTTCTTCAACATCAAAATTTGTTTCTTCAGCATCAAAATTTGATCCTTCAGCATAAAAATTTGATTCTTCAACATCAAAATTTGATTCTTTAATATCAAAATTTGATTCTTCAACATCATATTTTGATTCTTCAACGTCTTGTCTTGTCTTGATTGCGTCTTTTTTCTGACGGAACGCCCACGCGAGAATCTCCATGCAAACGGAGCTGCAGAACGAAGAGTCTTTTACGAACGCACCGATCGCGCGCATTCCGGAACCAACCGCGCGCGCTGTGACGATTCTGCGCACTCGCCAGCGATTCGCCTCATTCGCCGCGATCGGAGCGGCGCAACATACGTACACGTGACAGGACACGCTCCGGGACACGCGTGCCGAGGCGCGTCAAGTGTAACCTTTTTCGCTCGTGGACGCGCCGGTCGACCGCAGGGAAAATGTCGTGGCTATTCGGCTATCGCAATTCGCAGCCGCAGGACTTCACACAATTCGTGCAGCCGCCACCACCGGCGGGCGACGGCGGAGGCGGCAGCGTCGGCGGCGGCGGCGGCGGCTCGCCGCCGAAGATCGGTTCCCAAATGGAGGCGTATAGATTCGACTCGAGCGCGCTGGAACGGGCCGCCACGGCCGCCAAGGAACTCGAACGATCCAGTACGGTGCCTTTCTCACGCGCACTTACCGCGAAAAGCCGCGCGCGCGATTACGTAAGCGGGCGGCTTTGGAGGTTAGGGCACGCGCGCACGAGGGCCGCTTGGCCTCTCGCTCGCGCGCGCGATGACGCAACTTTCAGCGGAGAATTCGTCGATCGATCCGGCGAACGGCGATCTCTGCGGGATACCGAGGACGCGAGCGTTCGCGGACGATGTCGTCTGATCGATGACAATCCGCCGCGCTGGCTGTCCGCTTGTTAAATGCTCGGGCATTGGTTGAGATTTTTTTGTAGATGAAACTTGTGAGCCTTTTTCAAAATTATGTATGAATACCATTGTAAAAGATGATGCGATTGCCTTTAATGTTTCATAGAGAAGACATATTGAAGTAATAAGTTTAATAATATTTATTCTGCGGAAGCTATTGCTTTAAATCAAATGTAATCTATACTTTCTCGATCTTTCCTTTATTGCTCGAGATACCAAGAATATTGCTTGACCCGCAGACTGATAATGTAGTTTTGTCTTGACGCAGAACATGCGAGAGAAGCCTTGGATCTGTCCAAGATGCAGGAAACGACGAAGCAGGTGGAGCACCACGCCGAGATAAAGAAATACGAAGCCAGCATTGAACAGCTGAGAGCGGAGCAGAAACGAGTGGAGGGCGAGGAAAGGAGGAAAACCATGCAGGAGGAGACGAAGCAGCATCAAATGAGGGCGCAGTATCAAGACCAATTGGCTAGAAAGCGCTACGAGGACCAACTGTTCCAGCAGCAGAAGATGAACGACGAGAATCTGAGGCGGCAAGAGGAGTCGGTGGCCAAGCAGGAGGCCATGAGGAAATCCACGATAGAGCACGAGATGGAGCTGAGGCACAAGAACGAGATGAGGAAGCTGGAGGCGGAGCTGAAGGCCAAAGCGAAGATCGACAGAGAAAACCAGGATCTCAATCTGGAACAGATTAGATTGAAGGCCTCGGAAAAGAGGATTACCGTTTTAGAGTCGATAAAGTAAGCAATCGCCATTTTATCGCTCGTGTATCACGTTTCATTGCGGCTGTAAACTCAACTTCATTATTGTCACATTTTCCAGAACAGCTGGCTCGGTGTTGGGCTCGGGTGCCAAAGCGTTACTTGAAGATTGGGACAAGATCCTCGCGGCGGCGGGCGGTCTGTCCCTCGTAGCATTTGGAATTTACACTGCCAAGGGCTCGACCAGCGTGGCGACGCGCTACATCGAGTCTCGCTTAGGTAAACCGTCGTTGGTGCGCGAGACCTCGCGATTTACGTTCCTCGATACCATCCGACACCCCGTTCAAGCGGCTAAGAAGCTGAAGAGCAAGCAGACCGACGCGCTGTCCGGCGTGATCCTGGCGCCGAAGCTCGAGGAGAGACTGCGCGACATCGCGATAGCCACCAAGAACACCAAGTACAATCGCGGCATGTACAGGAACATACTGATGCACGGTCCGCCCGGTACCGGCAAGACCATGTTCGCCAAGAAGCTGGCGGAGCACTCGGCCATGGACTACGCGATCGTGACGGGCGGCGATCTGGCGCCGCTGGGCAGAGACGGCGTCACCGCCATTCACAAAGTTTTCGACTGGGCATTGACGTCCCGTAAGGGGCTGCTATTGTTCATCGACGAGGCGGACGCGTTCCTGAGAAAACGCTCGAGCGAGCACATCTCGGAGGATCTCCGCGCGATGCTCAACGCATTTCTGTACAGAACGGGCGAGCAGAGCAACAAGTTCATGCTGGTGCTCGCGTCAAACACGCCGGAGCAATTCGACTGGGCGGTGAACGACCGCCTGGACGAAATGGTGGAGTTCCGTCTTCCGGGCCGCGAGGAGCGCGAGCGTTTGGTCCGCCTCTACTTTGACAAATTCGTTCTCCAACCGGCGATCGAGGGTAACAAGAGATTGAAGATCGCGCAGTTTGACTACAGTTCCCTCTGCAGCAAGATGGCCGATCTGACGGAGGGAATGTCCGGACGAGAGCTGGCGAAACTCGGAGTCACCTGGCAAGCGGCGGCCTACGCCTCGGAGGACGGCGTGTTAACGGAAAAAATGGTTATGGACAGGTGTCTCGAGGCAATCAAGCAGCACAAGCAGAAGGTGCTTTAATATTTAACATTAAATGCAGATTTATCTGATATAATAACGACGTTTTACTGTCGATATCATTTGTATGTAATTTTATCAAGTCTGCTAGGAACTTACCGCGTCTTTCTTGCGTCGCAGGTACAATGGCAGAGCGAACAGGAGAAGCAGGAGTCCAAGTCGATATACGCCACGGAAGACGACGCGGACGTTCGTTCCAAGACTCCGGCGATAGAGCCGTGTCCCGGGAACACGATAGCACCAGCCTAGATAATTGCAAATAACAAGATATGATTCTACAATAAAGCGCAATTGTTGATCATTTTTTAACAGGCTAGCGTGGCGAAGCTAGCGCTAGGGATGGGGAACAGTATAAAAGTGCCGCTCGGAAGAGGATTAGTTGAGCGATTTTTTCTATTTATCATAATGCGCCGCGGGTTCGACGAGTCGCAGATGTCACTTGTTACAAATGTACATTTACATAGGATAATTAAATCGTAATTCTACCATGGCGTTTCATCATCCTCTGTAACTCACTTGTCTCCCTCGTGACATGGAAGTACAGCGTTATCGATCGTAAATTATGTGCGGATAATTTTTTTCTTTTAAGTGACGAGACGAAGTCGTTAATTTTTATTGTGATGGAAATCGCATCGAGACGGCCAGACGAGCCACCTTTGAGCTCGCCGAAAACTTCGAGTTTTGAAACTTCATTTAATTAATTCTTATCGTGAAGTCTGCAGTGTGTAATTTAGATAATTCAAAAATGCAACGAGCGACGTTAACGGTATTTTATACGTGGTGAGAAAGACTGCTATTCGAGCGTCTCTTCCAAAGCTATCGGCTGATCTTTTTTTCCTAGAAAAGAGATACGGCGCAGAATACAGGATATGTTGCAAGAGTGCATGGCCGATGTCGCTATCGATTATCCTCGCGTTCTCGTGTCAAGTCGCGAAAAATGAAGCGCAGATCTCTACGAGTTTGCAGAAGGAGCCACAGTACGCAAATCCTGCCGATCCTATCTGTACGCCTCGTTTGTCGGAGGAAAATATCGCGGGAATATTTGGACGAGTTTGTAGAAGACGGCGTATCGTTAAAAATCTATCTGGTCCCCTCGTAAATCGACGCGGCGAGAGTTTATTATTATCGGCGCTCCGTGGCTTATCGCGGCCGGCGCCGTTACGACACTCTATTGATTCTCTGTCCATTATTGAATCCGTCACCGTCCGGCAATCGGATATCGTAATGATCGTTAATTATTTTATTCCCAGTGAGAAATAATTCGTCGAAACGACGTCATTTCTTGCTGCGTTGTACAGCTGAATCTTGTTGCGCTGTAAAAAAATTACATGTAAAATTACAATTATTGTAGTGGGTAACATTGGGACCATCTGACATTTACATAGGTACGTCAGTAAATCTATACCTTGTAGATACAATTATTACTTTACATAATAAGTAAGCTGCTTGCTTTTGTGTAGATATTACAATTTTTTGTAATTTTTTATCACGTATAAATATTCACACAACGAAGGATGAAAACGTTTCTTGTAAAAGTACATAAGTTTATGTATCTTCGTTATTAACAGTGTAATCGCTACACTTATTATGTATGTAATTTTACAAACTTCTTTACACGTTTCGTCGGACGTTACTAGGGCCCGGCCGGTCCTGACCGAGATCTCGCCACCCTTGCGTAATCGCGTACACGCGACCAGATAAGAGCCGGCCCGCTCTTATCATCGTACGACGCGCGGCGCGCCGTTAAGGACAACGTAAGAGGGAATGCGGCGGGTGAAAAGGCCAACCGCTAGTCATAACACAACAATACTTGATGAAAAGCGCGAATAGACGCGCTTGATGTCGCGCGTCGGGCAATTAGCACGCGTCGAAAAAAAATACGCATACACATACGGTACATACATACATTGCAACATCGCGACGGCCTTACTGTTTGCAGGCGAAGTGAAGTGACGGCGTACGAGGAAGATCTGCGCTCGAGGAGGGTGAGGTCCGCTCCTTTTTCACGCGCGACCGAGGTAGACGTCCGCGAGAAAAAGAATGAGACATTCGTTCAAATAGAAGACGCGGATGCGTCTTTTATTTTGTCGGAATACCACTTTTAAATGATTTACGCCACATTTCTTATATCAATATTGTAAAAATGAATTTAAAAACATTGCAGAAACGGGAACAGTATGAAATTAAATAAGACACTCCCTAATAGCACAGAAATATTTTAAAAGGTTAAATATATCTTAAAATCTTTTTAAAATACTTTATAAATATTTTAAAATATATTGAATCTTTTAAAATATTTCTGTGCCATTAGGGCTGAGATTTGCAGACCGATATGTTAAATATTTCTGTAGTACTTTCAATTATATACATATTGCGTTTATTATAAGATAAAAATTTGAGTAATTTTCGAAAATCTGCAATCACGGGAATATATGTCGATAGGAGAATATATTCTCGGAATTAAATGCGACAATCTTCAATGTATCTAACGCAAATTGAACTTTTCTGTTATTTTAATTTATTTCCGTTTTTTACGATGTTTTGATTCACCTTCGATATGTGGAAACAGAATCGAGCAAACATTGAAAGGATAAAATTAAAAGATAAAATACGTTTCTTAGAAATCATTAATCATCCTGGCATGCCAAGTCATGAAGTCTGCACGGTGGTTTATATAAGTCTTATTATCTGTATTATGACAAGTCTTATTTTATACTCGCTGACTTTCGTTTAGACCTTACAAGAAAATTGTCACATTTTAATCGTAAATTACACATCGAGCAAAATTCACTCGACTCGGTGACATCTTCGTGGGATGCCTTCGCGGAATCTTACCCCTATTCCCTCACGTGTCCAACGCATGATTGTATAAACGGCGGACAGAGCAATCCTATTTGCATACAAAATTAGATCGATTGTTACATTATTGCTGCGACACAAATCGCCACGTAATCACGCAACTACATCGTAATTACGATATAATTACACAAAAAGCGCCGTCCTCTTTTTTTCTTATTATATAATCATTGGCTGCGTTCAGCAGGAAAAGCTGCTTTGCAACTGTTGTAAAAGTCGTGAGTCTGATTGGCGTATTCTTTTGATGTTGAGTGAATTTAAGAGCATACGCCAAGCAGATTCACGAATTTTACAACAGTTGCAAAGCAGCTTTTTCTGCTGAACGTAGCCATTAATATTACATAGGGTTTGTTTTCTGTTCCTGCACTGGTGAACTAGTGCAGTAAGCTAGAATGAGAAAAAATATGCTTGTCTTACTCCAATTTATTGCACTAGTTCACTATAGTGTAGGAACAGAAAACAAGCCTATAATCATTAAGATCAACCGATACGCGATTGTTATTATTAGCAGATCTGTACCCTAGTACAACTAGTAGGCCCGCTCCGTCATTAGTTTCGATTTTCGTCGATCCATTCTGTGCATCCGACATTGTTCTGGGCAGACCAACGAGAGACAAGCTGTACGTGTGGTAGCGTAGCTTTAAAGCGTCCATGGTAGTTCCATGCGCTATCAATTGATACAACTACAGTACGTACACACACACATACGCCGCTGGAATGCTGCCTAAAATAATGGCGGAATACCACGTGGTCGGGGGCGCAAAGATCCAAGGGGCCGACAGAGAATGGACCTACTGGGTGCTTATCAGCAAGAGAGACACGGATTGACACGGTGTAACGCAGAGAATCGTTTCATTCTCGTCTAGCAGTGGTAAGCAACAAAGATAAAACGATTCATTGCGTTACGCGGTGTCGCCTGTGTGCATTGCGTCGCGGGAAAGCACCCGCTATGTTCGTACTGCCGGGAAGTTTTAGCGCAAAAGCAGAAAAATGCCTCGTATTGCCCCGACGAGGTCTTAAGATCTTAAGATGAAATGCAAAACGGCTCGGCCGGGTGAAAAATTATCGTTCGCTGTCGCGTCTCCCGGGACTTTTCATTTCCATTTCGCTCCCCCTTGTGTTACGCGCGGCCGCGTGTCGAGCCTTGAACGTCCGCGGGCTCCCTGGGCGGGACGATATCTGGAATCATGTTTTTTCTCGTCTGGCGGCGATAAAAACGTGTCGTACGATCCCGCAGTCGGCGTAGCCTCCAATTTTACTCGCGCGATAATGAATCGGATGACACGCGCAGTGTCCACACTCTCGGGCGCGGGTGCAAAAATTAATCTTTCTCCTCTTTTTAGTTCTCGCGCTCGAGAGATCTCTCTCAGTTTTCTTATCTCTCTCTCTCTCTCTCTCTCTCTTTCTCTCTCGCGCAATTCTGCGGATGCGGCTGGGGGGTGAAACAGCCCGCGATACCTGGGTCAGCGATGGCCTTGACAGCGATAAGTCTTTCCTCTGATTCGTTCTATATATGATTTTTCATTCTCTTCCCCCCCTTCCTTCGAGCGCTCCTCAGGCTCTTTCGAAATGTTGTGCTGTTCAGCAATTGTGTGATCTCGAGTGAGACGTCAACTCGCGTGACACTTCGATAAGAACGATTTAGATACGCCCCCGAGGAAGCGCTATCTCCCAGAGAGGACGTCTCCCCCGAATTTCGTTTAGGTAGAGACGCGTTAGACCCTCGGTCACTTCCGCGGCCGGCGAAATACCTGAAGAGATCGAGCGGGAGATCAAACGGGAACCTAAGAGCCGCGCAATCGCCTCTGAACTCCCCGTGCCGAGCCGCATATCGGAGGTGTTAACCATCAAAGGTCATCGCCGCGCGGCAAGGTTATCGCTAGATTTTAAAAAAGGCGGGGAGATTTTTGTA
Source organism: Vollenhovia emeryi (assembly GCF_000949405.1). Lineage (NCBI taxonomy): Eukaryota > Metazoa > Arthropoda > Insecta > Hymenoptera > Formicidae > Vollenhovia > Vollenhovia emeryi. The sequence continues at coordinate 30,913 of NW_011967142.1, read as the reverse complement.
CGCGGTCGGCGTGGCTCGACCGGCCAGTTCGTCGAAAACGTTGTACGTCGACGGTGACGCTCTGCCGTCGGCTTATCTGCCTGCGTTGACTAGGATTGCCACTCGGACGTGTCGGACGCCAGCCGTTTGTCCTCACCGAAGAACTCGTTGGCGACTCGGGCCTTCAGGACGGCTGTCCAGGAGACTCGAATTTCGCTCCGAAATTTAACCGAGACTCCTGTCCGATCCTCGACGAGGACATTCGCGGCGACTAGCGATCGAGAGCGATCGTTGCTTCCTTCGTCGGCTATCCAGGCGATCGGGATGACCATCTCGGTGGCCGACCTGGACATGAACAAGGAGGCGATCGGGCGTTGCGCGCGGCGTGGGCATCGTCTTCGCTTCTGGATCGCCTGGATCTACTGCGGCATCTTTCTGATAAGCGCCTCCGTCTTCTACCTGTTCTGGTGCACGGACACGTTCAACGACTACGTGCGATCGCATATGGAACTGCGCAACGGCAGCCGCACCTTCGACTGGTGGCAGCGTCCGCCCTTCGAGCTCAAGTACAGGATCTACATCTTCAATTACACCAACGTGGACGACTTCGAGGCGGGGGTGGCGAGCAAGCTGCGCGTCCAGGAGCTCGGTCCCTACGTGTACCGCGAGAAGGTGAGCCGCACGAACGTGGCGTTGCACGACAACGGCACGGTCACCTTCCAGAACAAGAGGTCCTTCGAGTGGGCGGGCGGCCGGGTCGGCAACGACACCGTCGTCGTGCCGAACGTGCCGCTCATGTTCACCACCGCGTACGTCCGAGACCTGGGCTTCACCGTGCGATTCCTGACCAACACGATGCTGTCGGCTCTGCAGGAGCAGCCGTTCATCGATCTCACCGCCGACGGCTTCCTCTGGGGATACGACACCAAGCTCTTCGAGATGTCCAAGTCGCTGATGATGTTCGAGCGGGACGTGCCCTTCGAAAAGTTCGGCATGATGGTCACGGTACGTGATTGCATTCGCTCGAGGGTCTCGTATATAATTTGTGGAAGGTCTCCCCAGCGAGAAACGACTCGTCAACCGATCGCGAATCGACGTCGAACTCCAATGTTTCAAATATTTATTTTATAGCGCCAAGTCTTGCGTTCATCAATCAAATTAACGCCATCTTGACTTTTCATTTTTCCTCGGGTACATCTTGCTCGGGCGCCTACAAGGCGTTCTCGTTGGATTGAAAAGAAATGCCGCGATAACGGGGTCTCTCAGTCGCGATTAACGCGCGCACTTCTCTCGCAGAAAAACGGCATCGACGCGGACCGCATCACGATGCACACGGGATCGCGAGGCATCGAAAACCTCGGCATGATCGACCGAGTGAACGGGATGGACAACCGGCACGTCTGGGGCGACGAGCGGTGCGACAAAATCGGGGGCATCGAGGGCAGCGTGTTCCCACCCCACTTGATAGAGGACACGAGCAAGCCCATTTACGTGTACTTCAAGGATATTTGCAGGAATATACCCTTCCACTTCACCGAACAAGTGACCACCTACGACATACCTTCGTTAAGGTAAACGGAAAAGCTAGACGTTGACGGATCGCGATTCAATCTCAAACGCGCCGCTAAAAGGAGATAAAACTATCCCCGAAGATTTCCACTCGTCCTCGGGACATTCAGATATTTTAAAAAATACATTTCAAGTAATCTCGTGCTATTAATTGATAACAATGCATTTCCTCACATTCCGAATCTTTTGTTCTTGCACTATGAACAAGTCTGATAAAGCGATACTCTCTAAAATTTGTGAAGCGAAAATACTGCCAGGGGGTGAAACGGTCACTCTATTGGAGTAAATATTCACTCCAGTAAAGTGAAATTTCACTCCAAAAATATCTTTAAGGCGGCAGACACTAATTGTCTTTTAGACATGCATCGCTATCTGGGAAATTTTGATCGCAAGAGTCGTAGTTTTGCGTTAGAAGACAGAGAATTGATTGAAGATTACGTTCGAGAAATGTGTAGCCCGTCAACTTGCAGCTTTTATGGAATAGCCGCAAGTTGATTGGCTACACACTTGTTGAAACTAGAACCTGGACCAAGTGCCTAGGACCGTGGACACGGGCCTTAACGCGTACGACTTTCTCTTTTCAGATATAAATTTACCCCCGACGCATATAACTTTTCGGACAAGCAGAACGAGTGTTTCTGCCCGAAGGTACACGGCACGAGGGTCTGCCCGCTCGCGGGACTCTTCAATATGTCCGTGTGCAGCTATGGCTCGCCCGTGCTCTCGTCGTTTCCGCATTTTTACGGCGCCGACAAGTCCCTGCTGGAGCAAATAGACGGCTTGAATCCTCGGCAGGAGGATCACGAGAGCTACCTAGATTTACATCCCGTACGTCAATGTTAAATTTTAATTATCATTATTTTACTAGATAATCGTTACATCCAGTTGTAATCGGAACCTCGCGACTGGCCTTCGGTTTCATTTCGAGAATCACTTGCAATTCGAATTCATGTTAGAAAATTTGAAAGCAACGTACCCCAGTGAGAATGGGGTCGAAACCACGTCCCAACAGTTTTCGAAAATAATTAAAAGTTTTAGAGCTTTATTTTTCAGCATTCAATTGCTACGTTAACTTTTCATTATTTTCGAAAACTGACAGGTGGGACTTCATTGACGTCGATTCGACGTTGATTCTCGCTGGGATAGGCTCCTTGTTTTGCTGTTTTTTGTGATAAAGCTCTAATAAAACTCTTGTTCTTTTAGCGCTTAGGGGTTCCCATGGCCGGCTGGTTGAGGCTGCAAGTGAACCTGGAGGTGCAACAGGCGGTCGGCGTGCCGTTCCTCGGTAAGCTGAAAGACGGCGCGATCCTACCGCTTATGTGGGTTGAGGCTGGAACAGAGGAGATCCCGGAAGAGCTATTGGAGAGCCTTCAGCAAGCGCATTTCATGGCGACCAACGTGGAGATGGCCTTCCAATGGAGCAGTCTGATAATAATGATACTCTCCTTGAGTGCCGTAATTGCCTGCCTCTGGAAATATCGCGCGGAGCCGAGCGTCGTTGTCCAAAGTAACACGTTCATTCGGAACAACCTTCGCGAGGTGCCCTGATCGGAACGGGAGCCGCTCGGGAAGAAGGACCGAACGAGCGGAGATCGTCGATCCACCCAGAAAGAGAGGATTCCGAGGTATTGCGGATGTGTACAAGACATTAAAGGGTCTAAGTTTTTAGACGTATCGAACTGTTTCAACGTCTCCTGGGATGTCCGTGTTCAACGTTCGACTCGAGGCAGAAGATGCGAGTCGTTAGTCCCTCGTAAAGTTGCACAAGAGGACGAATTTGCATCGTCACGCAGAGCTAGGTAACGTTAATAATGATTGTTGTGCAAGCACGTGGAGGGAGTCCGTTCTTGTGAACAATCTAAACGTGATAATGACAATTAGCACGTTTCTCGGAGACAAAAATAATGCTGATCGCGCGAATATTGACTCGTCTGTTTCGTAAAATATCGCGCTTGAACAAAGCGTTTGCCAGGCGACTTTACTTTGGATTATCCTGCGAATAAATTAGGGACGATACTTACTGTTCGTCGTGCAATAACACTTACAAAAATATGAATAAAAATGTAAACGTTCGTGCGCGAAGTTGACAAAACTTTTTCTCGGGTAAGTACGAATTCAAAAAAAAATTAGCATCTAAAGACCTCTTTTATTCGCACGCGATCCATCGTATAATTAAAAAATCGAAACTGCACTGAGGAAAAATTCCATCGGCTAAATCGATTAAATTATGGACACGTCCGGTGAAATTTATCCGACGAAACGCGATTGAAAGCCCGATCATATTTTTCATCGGGCAATTCAATCGGATATATCCGTTTGTTATCGTGTAATTGGATTGTCCGATTATAATTAATCCGACACTTTTCTCAGTGGATGGTCCAGTAGTCCAATGATAAATTGACGTGCCGTCGCTGCGCCGTGAGAAACACGCCCGCGGCGCGGCTGAAGCTGTGATTGAGACTCGAGTGCAGACTCGAAAATAATCACAGGGTTGGGCAGTGACTCGTTACTTGTAACGAAGTTACTGTTGCAGTTACTTCTTTTCGGTAACTCTAACTTAACTTCGTTACCCGGCCTCTCTCCATCTGTAACTTATACTCTTAAGACAGCCTTAAGGCAATGTTTTATGCCTTTGTCTTGAGGTAGCGCGCAATAACTGTCTTATGCCTTGAGAGTACAAGCCAGCCGTTCTGCTCAGGCCCTTACTTTTCAGAATGGGTGACTTGTAACTGCAGCTAGTTACATCTTCGGCGAGAAAACTGTAACTGTAACTAGATACTTTTATGAAGTAACTTTCCCAACCCTGAAAACAACGTGCAATTATACCGGCGACATTGCGGCATTCGCATCTCGGCGTATTATTACCTGGCGGTGTCGCCGACCGCCACGGTGCGTTACGCCGTAATGAACGACCTGTACTTAATTAAGAGGTAACGCACACGCGACGGCAGTACGTGCGACCGTTCAATTAACGAGCTCGTTGTCTCGACGGCGAGATTCGATATAGGCTGCTTAGAATGTAAGTTTCATCTCACCGGGGCCGGCGAGAGATCCTCGCCGGTATTCATCGCCGCGTATCTCTTTTTTTTGCACCTTCCCCCATGTCCAAAAGCAGAGAGGTCTCCGTCGAGAACTGCGTGCGTTTGATATTGTACATATTGTATAATAAAATGTAAAAAGAGCTGCACGGCGCGCGTCTTTATTTTTCATTTGCTACACGCCGGTCGGAAACAAAGTTTTCATTTTAACGCAGCACACGGCGGGAGGGTTTGATCTTTCGCGTTTGCAGCTGTCGCCACGATGGACTTCCTTCGCGGACGCCTCGCAATTCCTTCATCTCGCGCCGCACCGCGGGAATTAGCCTCCGACGGATGTGGCCGTGATCGTATAATTCATGTAAATCGCACGCCTCGCCGCGCTTGATCTAACGCCAATTCGCCATCACGTGCTACGTCGTGCGCATTGACATTTCGATAACCCGCGCCACACGTGACGACACACGCTCCGAGATGCGAGGTGAAGAAGTGAGCTCTTAATTCGTCGAAGAAAAGAGCTCGTTTTCGTATTAGGTCGCGGGCACGCGCGCACACACGCGCGCACATCGTCAATCGTAGTGCGTGTGGGCGAGATAAACGCGTAATAACATTGCACGTAATAACAACATCTGCGTGTCGCAACGCAGATATCGCGCAAATGACGTGTAGGAGTGGAATAATCGTGAACACAACAAATTGACGTCTATCGTCACAAAATGAATTCTATCGTATATTTTCCTCCTGCCGCGTCCATCTCTCGGACGAGTCCCTCCCCGTTCCTCGTTGGAAAGCGAAGAGCGGGGAGGCGAAAGAAAATTCGAAAACACTTGGAAATTTCCAGGACGAAAGAGAAGAGATGCGAGAATAAGATGTGAGCAATACAAGTGAAGAGTTCCCATTCCCTTCTCTCTTTTTCTTTCGTGCCTGGGGAATTTAAATCAAAATATCAGATTGCTACAAAAGACATATTTGCCGAAGTAGAAGGCGCAGATCTTTCCAACGAAAGCGGAATCTACCGCCATTTCAGTTTTGTCATTTCATTTAGGGTCAGGTGCTCGTTCACGAATCTTGTCCTCTAGCGTGAACTAGAGGGAAAGATTCGCGATCGAGCCGCTGAGCACGAAGCAACGTAATAGCTTACGGCAAAGGGCGAGTCGTAGTCGTAGATAGCGCACAAGTTTTGGCGTGAATGTAACGTCGTATCAACAGGAAGTGTATACGTCAAAGCTTGCGCGCTATCTGTGTCTACGACTTACTTCTTACCGCAAGCTATGCTGACCCTTAGTACGAAGCGGAGAACGACAAATCTTTTGCAACAAGCTGATCCCAGATAGCAATGCGTGTCTAAAAGACACCATGAAGATATCTTTAAGACAACTTTCAGACGTACGTGTCTAAAAGACAACTTAATGCCGTCTTAAAGATGTCTCTTAGACACGCATGCTGTCTGGGGTCAAAACTCCATCTTTTTTTTATAGAGTCTATATACGCGCGTGATTGTTGAGAGTTAGTAAACTTGAGAAAGAACATAGTTATAACAACTATATATATATATATTACGCTGACACCAATAATCTGATTTCTCGCGTGCGCACGCGTGCAATTCGTTTGGTATCTTTTGATTTTTATCATACAAAAGTAATTTATTTATTAGGTCTAATTATAACCTACGTCTAGTAACATTATTTATAATAATAATAAGACATGTACAAACGAATAACGAGAAATAGTACATTCTTGGTAATTACAATCGGGTGAACGACAACGACGGCCAGATTCTACGTACCTACAGAAAAAAAGAGATTTCTGTCGTTCCGCTGTTCGCTGCGTCTCGATTACACAAACTACCACCCGTCGCGGACACGCTCGTGCAATCCAAATTGAAGTCGCGAACGAAGGCTTGGCCTCGGGACAACGCCATGGACGGAATATCAATTTCATCTTTGATCCTTACGTCAGCTATTCGCAGCGATAATTGCCTCGCGCGATTAGTCGGCGATCCTGAGGTTCATTACGATCGTCAGGGAGTCACGGAGCAGCTCGTTATTAATATTAATAATCCTGATAAAAAAGGACGACGTTGCGTCGTTGAAATTTTCAATCGCCAAGTTCCTCGTAATAATGACTCGGTTCTAATTTCCAACTTCCGCCCGGTGTCGCGGGAAAAACATCGTAGGAAAACACTCGACGGGTTCGGTGTTTTCACAGCAATCAAATCGGGCAAGCGTGTGAACAGCGAGACTATATTATCCAATCGGTCTCTCGGCTGAGAATTTAACAGTAGAGATTAAAAAAGAAGATCCGAAAACTCGCCCGCATACTTCCGAGGCGCATTTTGTTTCCCCAACGCGAATTTTCAGCACGTCAGCTCGTCCCTCCGCGGCGGAAAAGAACCCGTCGATCCGTCTCGAGCGGCAAGAGGACAGTGCCGAAAACACCCGCCCACACGTGGATCTCGAATTCGCTGATCGTTGCTCGCGATTAATTTGTACTCGCGCGACCTGACACCGCCTGGTGCAGAGCACCATCCCGAGAAAAAATACACGTAACGTAACATAAATTAATCTATCGGCCTATCCGCGCGACCCGACAAAATTCGCGTCGCGTCGGAGACAGCCTCACCCTCCCGCCCTCCCTCCCTCTCACCCTCGCGAGACTCGACCGTGGAAATATCCTCCTAATCGAGATATAAAGCACATGCCCGTCGCCTAAGAAATAATTAAGATTATCGTACAAGTCCTCGCGAAGCGGGGTACCGCTCGTCTCGCGGGGCGGAACTTGGAGCACTCGCGCACTCGTCTCGATTCCCTCACTCGGGGGAGGCTCTACTTGCTGAAGGCCGGGTTCAGCTGGCCGGTCTTGGTGCTCGCGTTCGCCGGCAGCGGGTTGCTCAGGTGCAGCTTCTCCTGGCGCTTGGCGGCGCGCGCCAGGCACATGAGCGCGCCGAGCAGGACGATCGCGCCGACCGCGGCCATGGCGCCGGACACCGCGGCGTGGGCCACCGGCGGCAGGTCCACCACCAGCTTCAGCAGGTGCTGCATCTCCTTCGGCAGCTCGTCGACGCACTAAAAGAGAAAACGCGTTAGCCAGGACCGCATCTCCGTCGGAGAGAAGAGAGATTCGCTGGCCCGTCAATCGGTATCAAAATGAGTCGACTCGACGTCGAAACCATCGAGTAGATCCCAGTGGGAAATGATTCGTCGAAACGACACTACCGGGGGAAAAAAAAATTGTATTCTTGAAACGTGTACTTTACAAATCCTCGTAAGGGGATGCTGGAGTGACGGCTGAACTCCGGCGGGATAGTTTGAAAATTTCAAAGACACACTGCGATACGAATTAGACTTTAAACCTCAATGTTTTTTGTATGAAAATGTTCTACTGTGCAGTCCACACACCGCTCTGGTGTTATTTTGTATATAAAAGAGATTCACTTAATGAGGAAGCATATTTCCTTCTCAACATCATGTTTTGTGGAGAATATCTTCTTAAATTAAAAATATATTCTTAATTCGCAACAACTTTAGTGAACTTTCGACATGTGTGTGTGTCAATGTTTGTTTCATCACGTTTCGAGTAGCGTTTGTAATTGCTGTGTGGTATCCTTGCCCAAATAATGGACGAGGAAGTGGTTGAGTGGTTAGAAAAAGAAGATTTAAGCCATTTGACCTATTTATGAGCAGGTATTTGAAATGTAAAATAGAATTGCTCGTGAATCGTGTTAACCTTCCCGATAGAATCTCCCGTCAGTTGCTGAGTACAGAAAATAAGGACAAGCGTCGTAGCTATTACTTGTCGAAAAAAGCTACTTAGTTATGATTTATCTGTACTGCAATAAATAGTAAGTGTTTATTTGTGGAACTGTTTGTGCTATGAATAATATATGATAGGAAAATGTATCATCTAGTGTATATTCTTATACATTAAGGACATCTAATAAGAATGTCCGATAAGAATATCCTGTTCAGAAGATTTCTCTCTTAAATTAAGACAATCCTTTTAGCGCGTGTGTTAGAGTAAAATATTATAAAAGTAAGTGAAATATTCTTAAAAGGAGAATATAATTTTTTCGGTGTGTCGACTCGACACCGATCGACGAATCATTTCTCGCCGGGATGTTGGCTCGACGCCGTTTCGACGCCGATCGACCACTTATCGCTGGGAATGGCTTGCTAAATTATTCTGGAAAGTTTCCTCTCGTCGTTAATTAAACTTTTCGATTTAAAAAAACTCTTTTTTTCTTTAGCCACGCGTCTCTGCGCGACACTTGGACGCTTTTTAAGTCCTACTTTAGAATATTTCTGTATAATCGTTTTAACGATCCGTTCTAAAGGTTTTTTCTTCTTAACCTTTCATCCTTCCGTCTCGCCAGGCAGAAAACAAGTTGACACACGTATGGAAATATACGTATAATTATTAACGTGTTAATTTTGTAGTCCACTAAGGACGAAATAAATTATCCTCCGCTTATCATTCTGCGCACACGTACGCGGAATGTAATATATTAATGCGCACAATTAGTATGTTAGATGTAATCGCGTGCTAATTCTATAGTGTTTCTCTTACTTAAGAAGTGATTACAAAAAGGAAAACGCGACGGGTAGATCAAATTAAAAACATCCAAGCAAAAATTTCAGGTAAAATATCGGTTGCAATATATTACGTATTGGTAAAGAAGTTTCTAAGCGAGAATCTGGAGCACATCCGGTTCGGTTATCTTACTCGAGGCAACGCGTCACCGGAGATGCGGCCTCGAATGCAACAAGGTCGGATCTTCATTTTCACGTTTGCTTCAACGAACGTTTCTCGAACTGGCCGAATCAGAGTTTCTTGCACTCTCGAGTACGTGCTGTCGCAGATACAAAGGAAATTCTCGGAGTCTTTTCTCTCTCTCTCTCCCTCGCCCCTTTTTTTTCTTTTGTCAAAGAACGGCGCGAGGATGACGTCGAACTCTGTATTGGTGGTGCCGAGACGAGGTTCCATCAATATGAATCATGGGCGAAAAGCGCGCGGCAGTACGGCACCTGTACGTGCGCGGTATTCAAACGCACGTCGTCGCCGACGCACAGGCCGTCCGTGCGAAACGGCGAACGGCAGGCACGTTCCCGTCATTGTCGTCGCCGGGCCGGGAGGTAGAGATGAAAATTTCACCTGCGCGACCGGCTCGAGGATGATGGCGACGATTTATAAGCGACGCGGCGTCCCGTCGTCAGTAGCGCAGGCTAAGGAGGGGATCAGGTGCATTGTGAGGTTCCTCCGCGAGCCGGGGTATCCTTGAGGGCGGCTTAATTCGATTCCGCTCGCGTAAAGAAACTAAAAAGCAACCTTTTCAACAAAAAAAAGGCAAAAAAAGATCCAGCTGCGCTTGACACTACCGTGGCCCGTGATTCCTCGTCGCGTCGCGCTAATTTGATCGAAGTGGCCCGCTAAATTATTCAAGATTCGGAAGGTGCGCTTCCCATCCGACCGCTAATGAATAATAATTAATACCCCTCGTAAATCTCGCCCGTCGCAATCTGCGTTTCTCCGCGCCGAAACGCGTTATACCTGAAAGCCGTGTGTATGTGTGTGTGTGTGTGCGGATCCTGTCTCGCGGACGACCGTGTCTCGTCTCGTTCCACGTTGTAATGAATGCTCGCTTCTCGCCGTATTTCGTTTTTATTCCTTTTATATCCTTCCCTTTTATTCCCCTCTTCCGACCGAGCCAATCGGTGGAATGTCCGTTTCGCGCAACGATACTCTTCCGATATATTTTCACTTTACTTTATTCGCGTCATCTTCGTGTCTTTTACGTTCGCCAGGACACGCCGGAGTCGAAGGCCCCAAACGGGCTCGCATATTGAGACTCTCTCATTGGCATAATTAACAAAATTTATGCCACACGCTGGCAGTCTTAATAAGCCATTTTCTTAATAGTTTTTTTTTTTAGAACAACGTAATTATCGGCCATAAAAAAGGCGGTCTACTCCACTTTTTGCGTTAGCTCGCATCCTATTAGAATCTGCAATTTAATTCACGCGCGATAGTTGCCGTGCTCGTTTAACATTTAACTGCGCCGGCTGCGTAATAATTTACAGAAAACATGCAACGATTCATACGTAATTGTAAGACAGAAAGCAAGAAACTGACTGCAGATTCGATACTCGTATAACGCGTTTTTACATCCCATCGTGACTAACGATATATGATAGCGATCAAAAATTATAATTACCGTGAGAAATGCTGTACGATGCACGATATATCAATTGCAATTATTACGAATGTATCGCATAATATATTAAGTTAAGGTGATACCATGCGTGTAAGAGCGACGATATTAGACGACGCCGTTACGTAATTGCTATCGCGAGATCGATCGAGGGTAGACAGTTTCGCCGGGGATAATTAAACAGCCTCCGTATACTTACGTCCTCGAACCACATAATGGGGAAAATGATGTCGGGGAACGATGCGACCTGCTTGATGTCTCGCACCTGGCTGACCGCGAGATTTATCTGCACCCTCGCTCGCGCCTTCATAGCCGTGCCCATTATCGGCTGCACGTCGATGTAGAGCTGATGCTTCTCGGCTTCCGGCGGCGATATGCCCGTCACAGCCTCCCGTAAGGCCGGATCGGCTGGAAGGAATAACCAAGGCGGATGAAGAAGGCGATCGAGTGTTCGAGTCACTCGACAGAGCTAAACCCTAGTAGCACAGTGTATTGGCCAAACGTTGGCTGAACATCGGCCCAATGTTGGGTTACATTAGAGATACATTGGCCGATGGGATAAATGTAAATACTGCACGATATTAATTATATAATATTAGACTTATGTTGGAAGTGCATTGGCCAATATTTAACAATGTAATAACAATATTGGTCTAATATGAATATAATATTAGACCAACATTGCTAAATAGACATATTGGGGAAATAAGAGACGGCGGCCGTCTTGCAATATTTAACCAATATTGAGAATACTAGATTTACATCATTTCCCAATATTGCGCCAATATAATGTGCTACTAGGGAAGCCATTATTACCGTTGTATCTTCTCTCTTTCTCTCTAACAATAATTAAATCGCTATTAAAACTACGATTGTGAATAATGCGACCTTTTCTCACTGTGTAATATCTAACTGTTAAACAAATTTGTGAGCAACGATTGTTCGTTTTTATTCGGTGCGGTTTAACAGAGGTGCGCCTGTTTAACCACCAGAGTGACTAACGCTCGTGCCTTTACATAATAACGTTGCTTCGCGGTGTCAAAAGTCACCATGTGTGGTTACACGTTGTAAAAGCCGGACACAATGCGCCGCAGTTAAATGGCGCCTAATCGACGACCGGACGGCTTTAAGAGCCGTACTTGAGATGCCTAATGTACTTCGACACGTGTAAACGCGAGAATGATGTTAATTAATCGGAATTCGTCTCGCGTGCTTCCCCATTTTTTTTTAATTCCCAAGATCTCGAGTTGCCGCATTATTTTTGCATTTATAATTACATAGCTTCTAAAGTGCACGTTTATGTAAGTATCAATGCAAAACAACATCGAATCGTCGTGCTCGTCCCTCGGGGGAAAAGCTTTAGAAATCCAGGTGTAGGAGCTTAGAAACTATTTCGTGTCGAATTCGTCAAGAAGCTCGCGGCTATCTTTCGCCGAACGAAATCGAGCACATTTTGCTTTACGGCGAGAGAATGGTTTTGCACGACGGTGAAACGAGGCGACGATCTAAAAATCCGGAGCGTTGAAAGTAAAAGTATGCGCGATAAGCGCAAAAGAGAGAGAGGGAGGGAGAAAGAGAGAGAAACGGAGCTGGTATAATATTCCGTGGGAGAATCGCGCAGCGGATGCGCGAAAGAGATTGTGCCTCGAAAAAAATAGGCCTCGCGGTAACAGACTGCTCGATTCTAACAATAAGCCGTAGTCGCGCGAAGCCGGAAGCGGCAGCGACAGGTAGATCTCGCTTGCGAAACGATCCTCGTTAACCAGCCGCCGTTTGGCGGTCTGACGGTTATCCGTTCTAACGTGCGGAGGAAAGGTCGACACGTGGGCGCTGAGAGGAATCGGTCCGCTTGTCACCAGGAAATCGCGACGAGCATAGACGAGCGGTAGTCGCATAGTCCGCGGGGCTGAAGCGGGGCGTGAAACGTCGGCGACGAGGAGTGCGACGCGCGCTGCAGTACGACGCAAACAGATTTTTATCGCGATAATCTGCTAAGAAAATAATTCGCGGCGAATTATGCGCTCTGCGCTTACGTAAGGCGATACACTTTTAAACACACGCGAGACTGATCGCGTAACGATCAGCCCGAGTGACGTATGCTGAACTCGCATATTCCTAATAGGATAGTTACGTCAAGTATCGGGCGATGTGTATCACGTACCGCGATTAGGGAAGCTCGCAATCAATCCCGAGGATAAGGAAAAAGATAATAATAATAATAATTACGGCACGAAAACAAGACGCGATACTTGCCGAGTGTTACCCAACCGCGCCGCCGTCATCTTGACGTACACATCGTCCGACGTGGAAATATCGCAAGTATACTCCGATAATAAGTACGATAATTGACGACGATTAAAAATAGCTTCGAGTCTCGTTACGAGAGCGATTCGTAAACAAGGCCTCGCCGCCGCGGCCAGAAACCGCGCGTTACGTGGCACTCACCAAGGTAGAAATGCGGGAAAGTGAGGAGAACCGGCGAATCGTACTGGCATTGGGAGACGTTGAACGTGCCCTCCGGTGCACACGGTGGTCCAGCTGGACAGTAGCACTGCTGCGACGGCAGATTTTCCACCGACGTGAAGACATTCGTCGGCGGGGAGAATCTGAAGCCGGGGACACCTCCGGCGGCTATCACGTCGCGCTGAAAAAACAGTTCTCTTTCACGCGCGATACTCTTGAATAAGTAAAAGCGTAAGTTGCGATTGAGAACGAAGGATCGGACATTCTAAGCGGCGGCTTTTAAGATTCAACGTAGGAAAATTGATAAACGGCACAACTGGCAGATTAGAGAAATTCACTGCGAGAAATATTACCTCGGTCAGGGTATGGACCTGGACCACCCTACACTCTAGACGGGCGTCTCACCAATTCGACCACTGAGGCGTGTAATATTTGTCGCAATAAGCGGTCTACTGATAATACCTTCGCGTTCATTTTTCGCAATTTTCTCTAGTTTGCCAGTTGCGTCGTTTATTAATTTTCCTGCATTGGTTAATTATTTATTTACTGGTGACAATAAGTCTTCATTCTCTTTAAGAATCGGTCGATGTTAATCACGCTCTTCTTGGAGGATCGTATACGGAAAACAATGGCTGCGCTCGGCAGGGAAAGCTGCTTTGCAACTGTTGTAAAATTCGTGAATCTGATTGGTGTGTTCTCCCAATCTCGAGTGAATTTAAGAGCATACGCCAAGCAGATTCACGAATTTTACAACAGTTGCAAAGCAGCTTTTCCTGCCGAACGCAGCCATTGTTTTCCGTATACGATCCTTCAAGAAGAGCGTGATCGTATCAACGATTTTATTTCAATTACACTAATCCGTGTATCGAGATTGACATTTGAACATAAAAGTGTCGATCCAAAAATTCAGATATCATTTAATTACTTTCTGACGCTCTCAATATTCTTATTTGCAACAATCAGAGGTGTTTTATTAATTAGGAAAAACTTGCAACTTTAAATTAAAAATTAAAATCTAAATTTAGCGCGGAGACATCTCGTTCGAATCCAGCTTTTGTGTTTTACTTGAAAAATTGTTAGGTCAAAGTCCGGGTAGGCCACATTATCCGCCTTCGGTCGTATCAGCAGGATAATTAACGACGACCAACAAAAATGCAAACCTGATAGACCAGCGGCAACGTCCGGCAGAGGTCCTTGTCGAAGACCTTGAGCACGGTCTCCTTCGTGATATGAGGCGGGAATATACTGCCGTCGGTGCCCATGACGGAGTCGCATTCCTGCGTGGTCCAGAAACCGAGAGCGTCCTTGCCATTCCACCTGTCCATTAATCCAAATTTGGTGATGTCAGCAGCGCCCGTGAATATCGTGTACAGATCCGATCCGGTCGAGTTTTTGCCGTAGAGCAGACCGAACTGATCGTACGGCAACTTTTGTTCCTTGGGCACGACGTCCTTGGCGAGCTTGAGCAGGGGATCCTCGTAGCCCCAGAGCAACTGACCGACCGACACCTCGACGAATGGCTTGATCTTCAGGATGTCCATGATGGACGCCATCGCCAGTCGTAGGAAACGGGCGGCGTGTTTCGATTGACTGGTAGCCGATAGCATAGGAACGTTCGGTACGACCACCAGATCGTCCTCGGAACCGGATGACAAGCTCTACGGTTTTCGTGAGAGAAGAAAGAAAAAATGAAGATCTAGACTAGTCCGCTGATCGAACGCAATAAGCGGGAGTTGCGGGGGGATAATTGGACGATGAGAATCTGCTTTGGAATAGAAGGCGATCGAAATATTATGTATTATGAAACGTGAGACGCGGCACAGAAAAACATAAACCGTGCGCGCGTATAATTGAATTGGGTAAAAAGTAAAGCTAATAGAAAGCGAAAGATATACGAATAATAATAACGATGCATAGAATCATAGAGTGCGGTCGGGAGCAAAGAGAGAGTTCAGACGGAAAATGAAAATTCCACATCAACCGTGAGTTGATACAAAGCTTCCGCATATAATATCCACAAATATTTTCTTCCATAGATTTTCTCCCGGGGGCAAGAACGATTCGTGTACAAATTGTCCCTTTTTTTTGTCGCCGAGTCGCGATAATACACTCGACTACGCCGTGGCAACGTTTCTCTGACGAATGTAGAAAGTCGCGGCAGTGATTTCGATGCGCGAGCAAGAGTAGCCATGTGCAGTCGAGTCGACGGAGGGGAACGCGTCTATGACGGATTTTAAATAACCCGGAGGCGACGTGACGCCTCCGATTGTGATTCAACGCGGACTCGCTGGCTTTTCTTCTTAGCACCCGGCGTATTCTCGCGCTTCTCGATAATCGAACGATCAACGAACGTGATACATCCTGCGCGATAAAGACGCACATTGTCTTGAATGTTAATCGGGCGTTTCTCACAATGAAAATACAGACGTCTCGGTATCGGCTACAATAATATTTTAACGGACTACCTTGAAAACTATTGCGAAAAGAAAGCTGCGTTATGTTATATATTCGCATTTTGCGGCGAGCTGCGGGATTGTAATTAAATTTATATTCACGTTGAGCAATATATAAGCCGGAGAGAAATTGCAGTCTCGGCGCGGAAGTGAAATACGAATTGTAAAATCACTGTCGAAATGGCTTCCCAAGTGCAAGTCAAAAATAATCAGGCTTGGCTCAAGCGGACTGAGTGCTTTCAGAATTGGCATTACTACCGTGCGACAAATTACTCGAGAGCTTACCGAACTGAAGTAGAACGTCTTCTTGACCTTGTAGGTGACGGTACCATTATCGTTGAACTTGATGTCCACTTTTTCCCAGTGCTGTTCGTAAACGTACGGACCCAGCTCTTGCAGCGCCGGTTTCTCGCCGCTGTTCAGAAACTCGTCGGCGTTCGTCACGTTGTAGATGTAAATTTGCATGCGCGGCACGACCGGTGGCTCCTTCCAGAATTTGTATGTGCGACCGCCCTCTTGTATCGCGAGCTCCTTATCCAGGACCAGGTTGATGAGGTTCGGGAATAGAACCGCCAGGACGGCGGCCAGAATTATCAGCAGGACTCCGCACGCAACGGCCGCCCCTGAGGGAGAGGAAGGCAAGACGGTGTGGATGAGTCACTGCCGTTAGTTAGAAGAAAAAAATCCGTCTGTCGTTCTCTTAAATATTGAATAGAATCTGCATTTAAAATCGTGGGACACAACGACTAAAGTAAATAGAAAAGACTTCGGAGGATTCTCATTTCCATTGTAGTCAAAGTATAAAATGAATAAATTCGACGTGCACTGCATGAAAGGAAAAAAAAGAAGTGCTCATAATTTTTCTCGCTTCTGAACTCGTGCGGTATCTCCGCGAGATAACGGTAGCCTCAACGATCGGGAAGCACAGTTTTTTTTGAGATAAGAAAATTTATTCCAGTTGTTTTTTTTTCTCGCGAGATAGATGCAAAAACCCGAAGGACGCGCGAGAGACGGCGAGAGCCAAGCGTTTTGCAAAGGCACGGAAAACACGTGCTTTTTTTATTCGAGTCAAGTCGGTTTTTTTTCATGATTTCTCTTTTTTGTCATCTCCCATCAGATGTAGCAACCCCGTGTCTGAATTAATCCACGGATAACGCGATTATCTTCCGCGGCAATCGTGAATGTGATTACGTCACGACCTTCGACCGAGGTCATCGACCTAACGATCGGTTCAATCAGTAGAATCTGAAGATAAAAAGGAACAAGGCCGGCCGGTTTTGGAAAAAGACGCCTTGGGCGACGTCTCCTTGAAACGGACTTCTTCCTTCCCGCCTCTACACGCGGCTGTATCCTGGATAAACTTTACGCCTCGTGTTCAAGAACGAAACAATTGCCCGATGTAAACCAGTTGTAGCACTTTGCGCCTTTCCCGTAAATATTTATCCTCCGGTCCGCTCCTCGCACGTGCGTTGCGTGTTATTATTTATGCACTTATGCGCCGCGCGCTTAACGCTCTGCGGTTACTTGCGGTAAATAAGCGCCTGACCAGTTAATCGGAAAGAGTCGCCGAGTCCAAGTGATCCAGTCGAGTATCACAATTTTTAACAATTATTTCACGTCGAAGATGGAGAATTGACCGGTAACTTTAAAGTACGACAATTCGAGAGGATATTTGTGAGGCAGATAAAATTAAGTTAATTATTTCACGTTAAAGATAAAAAATTGACCGCTAACTTTAAAGTCTCTGACATATCAAGATATTTGTCAAAATTAAGTTAATTATTTCACGTCAAAGTTGGAAAATTTAAAGTCTGACAATTCGAGAGGATATTTGTGAGGCGGATAAGATTAAATTAATTATTTCAAAGATGAAAAATTGACCGGCGACTTTAAAGTCTATGACAATTTGAGGCGATATTTGTGAGACAGATAAAATTAACACATGTATCTTTTCTTTTTTAAAATCATATAAAACAGTACCTTTTATTTACCTCGTGTATTTTTCTATATCTTTAAAATTCATATTACTTTTACTTTTCAAGTTAAATATGTAAGATCTCCTCGACATGCTCGTACCTCAAGCGTATAAAGAATTAGGAAATACGAAGAATTGAGCAATTCCATCCAAAAAGAGTGGCATGAAGTTCACTAAGGCCTTCACCTCATTAGGCAAATCACGAATTTTGTTTGACTCGCGTGTCACTCGCAGGCGGTTACAATCGTTTAGCAATAAACATCCATGTGCCAATACAAATATAATTTTTGTGGCGAGGTCAGTCGTTGCGTAAACTTCGTGCGGCGTCGTGCCAGAAAAGTGCCTCGCGCGATTAGCTATCGCAAGTTGATTAAGCTTATATTTTATTAGAAACGCAAAAGCCATTTAGGACCTGGCACAGGCGAAGGTAGCCAATTAAATTACTAAGTGAATCCATATACTATATTTTTCCCAAGCTGTTCTGCGCGCCGTTAC
The DNA here is from genome assembly GCF_000949405.1 of Vollenhovia emeryi. Classification (NCBI taxonomy): domain Eukaryota; kingdom Metazoa; phylum Arthropoda; class Insecta; order Hymenoptera; family Formicidae; genus Vollenhovia; species Vollenhovia emeryi. The sequence continues at coordinate 12,736 of NW_011967142.1, read as the reverse complement.
TACCGGACGTATAACGCAGGCTTTTCGTTAAGCGGAATCATTATCGTCAGTAAGTTCACGTGTTATAAAATCGCTTAACGATTTTTGATAAATTATTTTAAATGCTATACTTAGCATTCATTGCAATAATCTCCCTCCCCGCACTGAATTAAAATTTCTTATATTTTATTCCTCATTAAGTATATTTAAATAAATATTCAATGGTTTTTTACACTATAATTAAATTTCAAGAACGTAACCTTTTGCATTATTATCGTCATCGCTGAAGAACCGGCTACTCGTATAAACGGCTTTCAGATCTCTATTCGATTCTTAGAACGTTTAAGTTCTCCGTGAGATCATCACCCGATCGCGCTGATTCATTTTCCTCGCAAAGTCCGCGGACCCATCAGCGCGCCTCTTATCGCTATCGCATTTCTCTCTTTGTCCCGTCGCAACGAAATAACAAAATCACCGCCTACGCGACACGCAAGCGGAAGAAAGCTGACCGGTACGGCACCGGTTGCCCGATGCATCGATGCGCGCGTACGTCGGTCTCGCTTTCTAACAGAACCGCCGCGAGTCGAAGTCGCGTTCGCGCCTGACGGAAGAAACGCGGGCCTCTCACCTCCCTGCCGTCCCTCTTCCTCTTCGTTTGTTCCGACTTTTCTTTTCCTGCTTTTCATGCGCGCGCACGTGTTCCACACTTCGCGCGGGGCGATCATTTTTGCACGCCTGTGGTTTTCATCGGGAAAAAATAGCGGAACCGGACGCGCGCGATACACACAGATATCGCGGCTCCGCGATCGCCACATAAGGCTGGACGGGGTGCGCGATAAACCGCGGTTGTCGAAATTCACGGCGCGATATTCGTTCTCAAAGGTCTCTGGGACGCTCTCGGTTTCCTCTTTTGTTGAATATTCATCTCGTCCGGGTGCCCGATTTATCAAGACGTTAAATCACTCCAATTCGGAAGAAATAAAGAGACTCAGCGCCTCTGGACTTATTCGATTTAATTCCTATCAAACGCGGACTCTAGTCACTGTCTGTAATTCGGAAGGAATAAAGGAACTCAACGCCTCTAGAATTTTTCGGCTTAATTCCTATCTCCCCAAGGCTTTACGGCCTGAGCAGAGTGACTCTTGTACTCTTAAGACAAAACGGTTATCGTGCGTCACTTGAAGACAAAGGCCTAAAACAGTGTCTTAAGAATGCAAGACAGCCATTTCACTCAGGCCCATACGCGTTTCGTGATTAAGACACATCAAATGCGTTATCTGTCCTTGGAACTGCAACGTGAGATTCATCGAGAAACGCGGTAACGTCCGAGAAATAAGGAGAAAATGCCTAGCAGCCGTGTTCCGGCGTTGAGAAATATCGAAGGGAAATTTACACAATATATTTTCGCGCCTGTTTCTTTTTCTATTCCCCTCTATAATTTCTGCTTGGTAGCCGCGTATGCTCGCCGTCGCGTAAACTCAGGCGAGGAAATTTCTCTTATTCCGAGGCGTTACAATCGCGGCCACGTTTTCGAGTACTTGACCTCCATTTCTCTCGTAGCGCCGTCCAACTTTGTGAATGGCGCGCGATGCACGGCTTGGATTCCTGATTCTGCGCGTTGCGCCTGTAGAACAATAGCCTGCCGGCTGCGAATGACCAACCGGGACGTGTACTTGAACCCAAATCTGGGCATACGTGATCTTACGCGTAATCGCGGGATTACGATCGATCGATCGCTCGACGGTTAACGCTTCCGCCCGAGAGTTATTTGCGCGGAAGGAATATTTGCCTAATGTCTGCATCTATTTTCCGAGCTCGATGTACCGTGAATATCCATTGGCGACTAACGGCTCTACGCGGAGAGAATTTTCCCCTAAAATTTATCCTGCGATTCACGTAATCGTGGGACCACGCGGCATTTTGAAGAATTTTAGGAGAGTCTTTTGCAATTTCACCATACATTTTACTAATCGAATGTACGCTAACAATATAATTACTAGTAAAATGTATGGTAAAATTTCAAAAACTCTCATACGGTTCTTCGAAGTGCCATGTTGTCCCACGATTACACGATTTCAGGGTAAGTTTATGTCATTTAAGAGTGCCCTAACAAATCCCAAAAAGATTTATTTCATTGTATAGTCTGTCTACTGTGAAAAAAATCGATAAAGATGAGCATAGTTTTTGGGTCAGTAAAGCGGAATAACCCCTTAAGGGGGTGCTGGAGTGATGCTGCACTTTTGGCACCCTTTGTTCCTAGAACCGTCAATTCGTGAAACCATTTGTGTAATATACAAATTATGTGGCCTTTGTGTACAGACCGACAGTGTCCCACTATTCAGATTAAGTGAAAGAACAGCATGGTATCATTGAAATTAAGTTTCGGAGCTTAAGGGGATGCTGGAGTGATTCTGCACTTTCGCACCTTTTGCACTTAAAACTGTCTGTTTCGTGGAAAGATTTGTGTAATACACAAATTAAATGGCACGTGTACAGATGATCGAGAGCAGCTTGCTATTCCGGCCAAATGAAAGAACAATATGGCATCACTGAAACTAAGTTTGTAAGGCTAATAAAAAATAATAGTGAGCAACACATACATACAGTACATGTAGTATGTGTGTTGCTCACTATTAT
>NW_011967142.1:3663-8512 GCF_000949405.1 Vollenhovia emeryi | reverse complement strand
GAATGACTAAAACCGATTTTGTTTCTGCGCACTCTTTGTATGCAAAAAAATTCATGAAAAACGCCTCCAAAATCGCAGTCAAAGGTGGTATCCTGCCTTAAGTAAGCTGTAAAGCCTTAAGCCGTAAGAAATTAATTCCCAGTGAGAAATGATTCATCGAAACGATGTCGAATCGACGTCAATTTGATAACGTCGACGTCTCGACGCCGATAGACGAGTCATTTCTCGCTGGGCTTACAGCTTGCTTGAAGCAAGATTGTGGACCAGGGGTTACGAGGCTGGAATTCCTAAGGGAGAAAAAAATGCGCTCGATCTGGAGAAGGAGGGAGAGAGAGGAATTCGGTGGATCGTCCACTTCCGAACTTGACGCGCGACATTTCGCGAATGTCAAAGGCGAGGAAGGTGCGCGCAGGGGGACGAAGGAGGAGCGGAACGGGCGTATTATTAGCCCGTGGAAAAATTGCACGATCCGCAATTCGAGAAATCGGATATTGCGTCGCGCGTAATTATCGATCGGCAAAGCGCGGGCGTACGATTACAGGCAATTCCCGTTGCCGTCGGACACGGTTCCCGCTGACATCGCGTTCGGAAGTTTTGAACGTCTTTCGAACGAAAGAGGCGCGACACGGGCTCGATACAAATGTCGTTCCCTTCGCGAGTTCACCTTCGCCCGAGACAATTCCCGGAGCGGAGATGGTGGGCGACCTCGGCCAGTCTTGCAAACGTCCCATAGAAGGGAAATATCGATCGCGCTTATCCGAAGACCGTGACAGGCCCGAAACGGTGTCCTCCTGGCGAAGACCGGGCCGATGGTCGACAACCGTACACGCGCATCGGCTGCATGCGCAATAAGCGACCTCGTCGTCATGTAATAGCTTCGTTCTTATAGGAGAAAGGATGTCTTCGCATGACGGATTCGAGTCGCACGAGACCGAGCGAATGCCTAGCAACGTGCTCGACGATCGTACATTATTGTACATTATGCATTCAGGTACTTGCGACATTTTATAAAATGACATTCTTCAAGCCGTCTAACGTGTGCCTTTAATTCTTGTATCATTTGAATGTATTTATATCCGCTGGAAGATCCGAGGAGTTTTCATTATTTCTCGCGTCTCTCCGCGTTAAAGGGCGGCATTTCCTTTTCCCTGAGGGCTAATCATTTCCGAAATCGTGGACAAAGTCGCAATCCTAAATGTAGGCCAATGTGACCAAATTCGGGTCAGATACCAAATGTGGATCAACAATTTGATGAGTCGCTAATAAGCGACGAAGAAACACGTCGATGCCTTTTGTAGCATAAAATTGTAAGCGACGAAAGGAGAGTTTGCTTATTGTCACCAGTAATGGTTAAAACTTGAGACGGCAAACTTATGGTCAACCCAACCGGCTAGTTATTTAATTAGTTTATTACACAACGTTTCGACCCTATTCTTTTCTGTCCTTTTCGAGTGATACTGCAAATCAACAACAACAACGTAGTTATGAAATAATGTAGGTTAATAAGTAAAAAGGATTTAGTTAAAAAGTTAAGAGTTAAGTTACTCGACTCTGTCTTATTCGACGACGATGACTGACTTAGGTGCGTTATTTAACTTTTAACTTTTTAACTAAATCCTTTTTACTTATTAACCTACATTATTTCATAACTGCGTTGTTGTTGTTGATTTGCAGTATCACTCGAAAAGGACCCAAAAGAATAGGGTCGAAACGCTGTGTAATAAACTAATTAAATAACTAGCCAGTCGGGTTGGCCACGAGTTTTCCGTCTCAATAAAATTGCCATAGACTAAATGCATAGGTAACTTTGATACATCGTAACTCCGCCCAAAAGAATCGTCCAGGCTTCAATTTTCTTTTAATTTGTAGGGGAAAGTTCATGCTTTACGATGATTCTTATAGAGTTTGCGAGAAAAATTCGTCGCACCCCGTGAAGCGCGTCAAACTATGAAAAGTTTTACCGACAAAACACGTTCTTACTTTTGAAGAGATGACGAAAAGGGAAAAGGAGACGTTCACAATCTGACGAGTTCTCTTTAAAGCAGAGCTTTCTAGCTTTAAAATTAAGAAACATTTTTTTAATGCGATAAGTTTTACAATTATTTGAGGTTGAGTGAAATTTCAGCATAAATTTTTCTTGCGCAACGCGTATAAGAGAACAAAATTTAAGCGAATTACTTTAAAATGTCGCTCATCAGCGATTCGTCGAAGTTTTCAGCCGCATTTGGTATGTGATCCGAAAAAAATTGGCCACCTTATCCTAATTCTTAAAAAAAACACACACACACAGGACGGGAGCTTAAAAATAACGAACGATCGTATTAGCGATAGTCGAATAAATAAAAAAACCGTCCGAGTAGGCATGATTTAGACATCGCGAGACACGATTCGGCGAACGAATCGTGAGAACGAGACGAACTCGCGGAGGAAAGATCACGACGAGCTAGCCTGGCGAAGGAACCGATCGAGGCGAGGATCGTGCCGGTTTTCAGAGCTGAAAGTTAATTCTGTTCTTTAGAGGCTCGCCGGGGTCTCGCGTCGGGCATGAAAGAATTCCGTGGTGTAACGACGAATTAATTATGCGAGGCACACGTATGTCGGTTGACGTCACGCAATTGACCTTACGAATACCATATACGAGTGATAATACGGTTCGGCACTTTTTTTTCGGCCGATTATCACGGCCGGTCACTTTTTATAACCGATTAATTAAAACGACTTTGACGAGGAGCAGCCCGACGGACGCGCGCGCGTATACGCGCGGGCGCAGTGAAATATTATATTGTATTATAAATGCAAAAGCGCGACCTTTCGGGAGAGTTATTAGATCAAGGCTTTCGTACAACTTTTTAAAAGGGAGAGATAGAGAGAGAGAGAGAGAGAGAGAGAGAGAGAGAGAGAGAGAGAGAGAGAGAGAGAGAGAGAGGCAGGATATATACATATTTCGATTAAAATTTGCGTGTCGTTTAGAAATCGCGTCTTTAAAATGTCACGTAAAAATAATATCTAGGAAAAGACATTTAAGCCTAAATCCAGTGAAAAAGGCTCCGAAATTTTAACAGCGAGTCATACGAAAAGATTGAGTCGTGACCTTTTTCCGTCGTCAATGGCATTGATATTAAAATTGAAAAAATTCACAAACGCTTCGATCCCTTTCGGGTCATCTACAGTGTACATAAAATGTCTGCAAAAGGTGAAAGGGTAACGTGCAATACGTCGGAAACGAAACGGAATAAATTTAAAAAGAAATAGACAGTCGTCGTTGTATCCCTTTCTCGCACATTTTAGGAGTCTCGCAGCATTTATATTATTATTTGTAAAAATGTAATGAAAAGCACATTGGAGCCTAATCTACAATGTGTTTTTAAACGACTTTTTAAAAGAGAGGGAGAGAGAGGCAGGACGTATACTATACATAATATTTCGAGCAAAATTTTGCGTGTCGTTTAAAGATCGCGCCTTCAAAATGTCACGTGGGAATAACATCAAAGAAACATGAGTCTGTAATGTGCTTTTTGCGACTAGAAACGTTGTTCTGTACAAGCAAATCAATACACTTGAGAAGTTTGTCGGTAATGTACGATCGCGCAATCTACAATACAATATACAATTTATCAACTTGTTCTCAGTTTTATTGTATTTATTGGCTACAAAATAGCATGTTCCTAGACGCGAACAACGCATTGCGGATGGGCGTTTAAACTTGCAGACGCACCTGGTACCGTTGCTACGTAACTTGAGTGGTGCGACGAGCATGAAACACACCGAGAACAATACAAATATCGCGCCTTACTTGCCATTATTAAGTGCTGCGTGCGTACGCGACCGTCGACTGCCATTGCGATATAATTTATGTAAAAACCTTAAGGTCTTTCAGAGGTGGAACTGGTTATATCTGCGGCCGCGCTGCCCAAATATTGAACGACAGCGATTGCTTAACATCGCATTTCGCAATGCGAGCGAGTCACTTATCCGTCTCGATTGTAGGATCGTACTTGTTTTATTTTTTTCTTTTGAGATTTTTCCCCCTCGCTTATCGCGTATCATTAATTACTGGTGCATTAAGCAAGATTCGATCGTAACACGTCACCGTAGCCGCGATTATTTACCGCTCCGCCGTCGTAATCGCTAGCGCTACCAATATTCCCCGATATCTCAAAATGGCATTCCGGCCGAATTCTTTCGGCGCGAAAGAATCTTGCAGCGCACGCGCTTTCGGTGGGCGCGCGCGGTGCGGCGCGGCCGCTTTCTAAATTTCCACGCGGCAAAATCGATATCGCGCGATCTAGAGCGTAATCATTGGCCCGTACACCTGCATTAATGTCGTTAAATACACACGTTATTTACGCTAACGTGCGCGGCCGTGCGCGCGCGCGCGTATGCGCGCGCGTAAACGTGCACGATGCGTCAGCCGCGGAGACTTTAATGAAGCGAAGCGGTAATAATGGTAGCGGTGCGCGCGCGCCTAGCTCGGCGGAGCGAAGAAAGTCCTCGCAGCCTCCTCTCGGCCCGCCATAATAATCGCGATCGAAACGCGGCGGTTCTCTCTCTCTCTCTCTCTCTCTCTCTCTCTTTCTTTCTGTTTCTCTTTCTCTCTTTCTCTCGTGGGAAGAAAGTTACGCTCCTTATCGAACGTCGTAATCCTTACTCGCGTGCGCATACACACGCGCGCGCTGGCAGGACACACACGTGCGCGCGCGCGTGAGATTCGCTCCGCCGGGATTTTTCTATTTTCTCGTCTCTTCGCGCGCGGAATCGTCCACGTAACGACACCGGGAAAGGAAAGTTACGCCAGTCCGCAAAAAAGACGCGTGCAGCATAATCGGCTCTCGCCCCTTCCACCCCCCCC
>NW_011967142.1:0-3359 GCF_000949405.1 Vollenhovia emeryi | reverse complement strand
AACCCCCGGCCATCGCCGCGGTAATCGATTAACATTCTATTAAAACACGCGGCGCGCGATTTGTGTCGTTGTTGTGAAACACGGAGGGGGATTACGTATCTAAATGCAATACGGAAGTGCGAATCCTTCCATTCACATCTCTGAATGAAAGCGGTCTCGTTAGACTCGCTGGATTGAATCACGGGATACTGGCGTGGATTATTAGCGGATAGTTGGATTACTTTGAGACCACTGAATCCCCGGACCGTCCGTATATTGTAAAATGTAATCGTTAGTTATTCCGTGAACGAGCTAGACAGGGGAGCGTTTAATAAAACCAGGTGTAAGATAGAGAAGGAATTTGATCGGCAGGTGCGATCGTCCGTGACTCTGAGAATATCGCAATGACCGCGCGTTTTCGTAACGTCGTCGAAAAATTTATGTGCGTTATGGTCTCGTGATTAGACCCGGGCTTGGTTTACAATTAGAGGGAAGTCCTCTATTACGAGATAGGATTCTAATGTGAGAGATAGTAGGTTTTTCCCCGTCCACATTCAATCGCAAATCTTTTTTCGCAACGATGCCACGATCCAACGACAAATTTTCCACTAGACAGATTTCACACTCCAAGGACAATAAATTCATGGTGGAACCGATAGACGACGCCTATCAATTTAGATCCGGTTTTACGCGTGACGCACAAACGGGTTTCGAAAACATTTTGTACACGTGTGATCGAGAAGCGCCAAATTGCTCATTGGACCGACGTTTCTCAAGAGAAAAGTGTTTCGAGTTGTAACGTGACAAGGCCGTCGTTAACACATTAACAGGATATACGCAGAAGTCTGCCCATCGAGACGCAAAACCTTCAGAAGCGTGAAACTGAACATTCTCAGTCTCGTATTTCACATCTCGCGTTTTTTTACGTCTCCGCGAAAAACCTTAATCGATCCTTGTTACACTTCAGCGTACGTGCCAAGAAGTGGGACTCGGTTCACAATTAGAGGGAAGTCCTCTATTACGAGATGGGATTCTAATCTGAGAGATAGTAGGGTTTCCACGTCCAAATTCAATCGCAAATCTTTTTTCGCAACGATCCCACGATCGAACAATCAATTTTCCACTAGACAGATTTCACGCAAAGGGCAATAAATTCATGGTGGGACCGACAGATGATGCGGTGAAAATTACACCTCAGTAAACATTTTATAGAATTAAAATAAAAGTTTTTAACTTAAAACGATCTATTCTTTGATATTTAATAAGTACTTAAATTAAAGCAATGCGTGTTCTAATTTGTTCATTATTTTTTAAATTTAAGTTAATAAGCCATTAGGAGCAACCTAGTAAATAATTTTCTTGAGTAAAGTAATATTTTTTTGGATTAAGATATTTTTTTATCAGTGCACTCATTCATCCCTCCACCCCTGCACGGCGTACTATCGCTAATTTCTACGTCTAGGCCTACTCTGACCCTATTCTACTTAACCAGCTCGCTCTCTCTCCTATTCCCATCCCTTCTCCTTTCCTCTCAGTCTTCCTTTCCCTCTTTTCCTCTCTTCGCCCTTTCGCCCAAAATCTTACTCGTAGTGCAACAGAAGACAAAACTGATTTGTCTAAATTGATTTGACTAAATTGATTTGTCCGAAATAGAAGTCTTGCGCAAAAGAATTAAAATCAACAATATCATTTATCTTCGCGTCAAAATCGCGGACCATCTCGTCTTTCGACAAGTCGCACGAGTTCCGAACAGATTTCACGATCTGCCCGGGCTCTTTCGAATTCATTCAGCCCCGCTGCATTCTTGCGCGGGCGTAAAACGGCCCGGGCGCGCCGTTTGCGCGCGGACAAATCGACAATGTACCGTGCCTTTTAGTCGTCGCGCGCGCCGACCGGTCTGTTTCGCGAGGAAACGCGCGAGGACGGGCGGCGGCAATTATACACAAGGCGCATCGAGGTGCGACGGCAACAACAAAGCGGCCGAGAGCGAGGACATGGAGGAAAAGCGGAAGCGCTCGTTAACGGGGATCGGCGCGAGGCTCACGAAGGTAGTGCACGCCGCATGCTCGGCGATACCGGATAAGGCACGTATCACCCCGTGAAACGAGTGCGACACGGTCGCGATCCGCTCGTCGTCGAGGAAACGTAGACGACCGGACGGAAAGTTGCATTATGTCTTATTGTCGCGCACGCGACTCGCCAAGACGCGACGCGCAAGAAAGCAGGAAAAAGGCGAGCGGTGAAAGGACCGGCGGGGCGACGTGTCCGAGGGAAAAATTGCGCGACGTCCGAGCGCGGCGTCGCGGAAATTCCTATTGTCTAACCGCGCGATAATGCGCCGTCTATTCATAGCGCGGATAACGCGACCAAGGTTGATTGCGAGAATCCCGCGAGAGAGAATCCCAGGTGCGAGCCCGTCGCTGCTCCGCTCGCTTCGAGCGATGGGGATTAATGAAATTACGTTTTTAATAGCCAGATCGTGTCGGGGCCCCGAGAGAATAAATACCTGCGTAATGGGCACGCGAAACAATTCCCCCGCGGAATATATACGACGTCCGACTTTATTCAAGCGGACGTTCGCTCTCAAAATAACGGCGCGTTTTCTCCTAATTGCTCGCGCGTGTGTCTTTCCCTTCTATTTTACTTTCGCCGCAGAAACAATTTGCAAGCTTCGATTAGTTCACGGGGATAATCAGGAAGCGGGGGGGAACGGGAGAGATGACGCCGGGTCGTCGGGGAATCGCTTTGCGGGCATTAGCGAGGTGACATAACGTTGAATTCGCCGCGCAATCTGCCGTGTACGATTTGTCGGCCCGCGGTTCTCCGGCTCGGCTCGTCGGCGCGGACCCACGTGGGTGCCACCGCGAAACGCGATCCACGGACGGGGATCTCTCCGCGGCGTGGCAGGGGAGAGAGGGGAAAATAAATGAGACGTCAGGAAGACGCGCGGTGCAAAGCGTCGGCAATTAGGCGTATCGTGGATGTGGGGAAACGGGACTTTCCGGCGCTCCAATTCCCACCTGCGCGCGAGATATCCGATCTGCTTCTCACGCGTGCCTGATGTTATCACCGCGCGCCACTGTTGACAATGCAAAGTATTCCTCGTGGGATACAGCCTCCCTCCAGCCCCGCACACGTCCCGGCATCACCGGAAGTCTCTCTCTCTCTCTCTCTCTCCCTCTCTCGCTCTCTCCCTCTTTCTCTCCCTCTCTCTCTCGCTCTCCCTCCCTTCCTCTCCCTCCCATTCTCTCCTTCACTTCCTCCTCCCTCTCCTTCTCCCTCTCCCCTTTCCTTCCTCTCCCCTCCTCTCTCCACCTCTCTCTCTCCTCCTCTCTCATCCCCCGCTCCCCCCCGCCTCCCTCCCCTTTTTTTTTTTACGT
>NW_011967141.1:693589-712320 GCF_000949405.1 Vollenhovia emeryi | reverse complement strand
GATCTTTCTCTTTCCACATGCTTTTATAAGAAAGAAAGAGACACACTCTGCCTACAAGCGCACACGTTACGCGCATGCGCGTGACTGTTAGACAGTGACACACCGGCCTCTATTGCAACGTTCTCTTTTTATCCCACTATCGCATGCGCTTACACGTCGTCCCATACCTACTTCCCTCTATCTGTAATAGCTCTATGGATATTTTAGATAACAATAAATTGATAACTTTTTGATGTCTTAAAATAGATATCTATCAGATCAACTAATATGATAACTTTCAGATAACAGTCTTTTCCTTTGTTAAGATATCATAAAAAAGACACCTTTAAGACAACACTAAAATAGATACCAATTTTAAGACATACATTGGTTATCTTATAGTAAAATCCTAAAGGCAACTTTAAAGCGATAACTTATAGGCACCAAATGGGCACTAGTGCTACCTGATAAATAAAGCTTGTGCGGGCTATGTTAGGCCTCTGAGGGAAGGAGAACAGTACGTACGGTCGGGGTTATAATGTCTGACTTACGGTAGTTCCACCGCTCATTACTGCGGGGCGCCAGCGAATCTTCTCGTCGCCACCATGGCCAATAATTGCACAAATCGACGTTAACTATATGCAATAGCGGGGGCAGTGTCTCTTGATCTGGCTCTTTTCTAGGGAGAATTTTCGTTCCCCCGACAATCATCTTCAGCACGACGTTGTTAGTTCGACTGCTGCAAACGTCTTTAGCAACCTCAAGAGTGGCATTCCCGATATACGTACATCCGGAAAGATCCAACAGTTGCAACTGGGGCGAGGACTTGATGAACACTGCCATGCCCCGATCGGAAACTAGACATTGCCGGCACTCCAACTCTTTCAAACCGCACACGTTTTTCAAACCGTCGTCAGTAATTATATATATATTACTGATGATTAGTTTTTCTAATCTTGTTAACATAGCGATAGCCGTTAATCCGGCGTCAGTCACGTTGTAGCAGCCTGTAATCAGATACGTAATGTAACGTTGTTAATTGCAAGACAATTGAAAAGATGTGTATCGCAATAAGCGTAAATACGTATACGTGATAACTTACCTGTAATGTCTACGCTGGTAAGCTGCTGACAATGTTGTACCAAATCGATAAAGAAACCGTCCGACACTTTAAAATTTTTTGTGATTTTTAAAACTTGCAGATTGACGAAGTGAATTAAGTACGACATGTCCGCAGGTTGCGCGGAGAGTAAGTCTCCACTGAGCTCCAATGTTCTTAAACTTTTACAGTGCTCGCCGACAACTTCCAACGTGTTTTTCGTTATGCGGAAGCATTCCTTTATCGCGAGGTGTCTCAAATTCTCGAACTTCTTTAGCGCCTAGGGACAATATCAATCACACTTTATGGCAATCGTATTGCGATGAGAACGGTGAAGAACAGTGAAGAGAGTGTTCCATTTACCATTGAAAGGTGATTGTCCTCGAGGTAGTCGCAGCGGTTGAACTTAATTGTATGCACAGTTTGCTCTGGCAAGCATAACAAACATTTGCCCACAATATTGTTTTTCGTTATCGCGAGAGATTTTAAGTTTGGATTTAACGTAAAGAGACCCTTCAACTCGTCCTCACAACGGTTTGTGGATGGGCCTAAATTGAACTCGGTTATGTTACTACAATTATTTGCCAACGTGCGTATACCTGACGCACAAACTGTCAGCGCGGTAACATCGATACTGGTAAGATTGGGGCAGAGCTTCCCGATAACAGTCAATGTGCTTTGGCTTAAATAGTGAATCGGCTCATTCAGGCTTAAATAGTGAATCGGCTCGTTCAGGTTGATCTTCGTTAAGAATCTACCACACTTGAGCAGTATTTTATGAAGTATTTTAGTAAAGCCCCAAGTAGAGGGCAATAGATCCAATGTCTTGACCATGTGCCAAGAATCTTGACTCAACTCTCGCCAGCGTTTGCAAACTGCAAACAAATATAGGGGCAAATTGGTATACATACGTGTAAACGTGCCTCAGACAAAACGCTCACCTATCTCTATGCGAACTCTGTCTGTAATCGGCAGAAATAGGAAGATGTGTCTCAAGCAATCGTCGTTCAGCATATGAATGGACACTTGCTCGGGGTCGTTCCGCAGATACTTGTTCTGAACGTATTGCTTCATGGTAAGCTTCCTATCGGAGGTCTTGCTGGAGTCTTTTCCCGCCACGTACACTTTGTGTTCCATACTGTCCGGCTGATTCCAAGAATCTGCAGCCATCACCCTTAAATCTCTGTTGTGCAATCGAATTCGTTTCCTACTTCCATCTTGTATCGCTCTACAATCAACAATCGGTTACGAACAACCATTATTTGCCGGCGAGTCTTTTCAAGGCCAGTATCACCCCCTCGTTGAAACTTACGCCATTGCATGATGCCACTTCAGTGAACGTGACGAACGCATAGTTACTTTTCCCGTGAATTCTACGCAAGTAACAGCTCTCGACTGGTCCGTAAATGGAAAAGTAATTGCTCAAGTCCTTGAAAGTTGTCTGGAGAAAGAGAGATAGTCAAACAGATTATTATAGGTGCGTTCGAGACGGTCGCCTTCAGCGTTAAAATCGTCTTCTATCTTCGTTCGAGATATTGGCGACGAGAAGATTCGCTGGCGCCCCGTAGTGTAAGCTGTGGAACTACCGTAAGTCAGACACTTCGGAGGTGCATATACACTGCATTGGATTTGTTTGCTATTTTATTGTTTGCTATTGCTATATTATGCTTTCAATTTTGGATATAAATAAAGCTTGTGCGGGCTATGTTAGGCCTCTGAGGGAAGGAGAACAGTACGTACGGTCGGGGTTATGTCTGACTTACGGTAGTTCCACCGCTCACTACTGCGGGGCGCCAGCGAATCTTCTCGTCGCCAATTGGTCTAGACTAAAGTCACTAGATATAGTCTAGACGCCAGGTTTTGTGCCATGCATATGCAGCTCTGCAATTTTGTGTGTAATAGCCCTATCTTTCTTGTTTATGTTTATGGTTGTGTGCTATACTTTCTGCACTAAAAACGAAATCGGTATACTATGGTATATAATTAGATGTTGGAAGGAAAAAGAAAGAAGATGAGACGCACTGAAAGTTCAGTTACAAAGGATAGGCGTTTTTTTATGCATTAAATCTGTTGAATTGAGTCATCTCAGTATGTATGTTTTATAGTCATGTACATACATACATATTTAAGCAGAAAGTACCCATTTAGTGACTGTATCATTACAATCTGCTCTCACTTGTAAACAATGGCGTGGTCAAACTATCAACGTACTTTAGCTGTACTTCAAGTAATTACGGGCTCGTTTAATACTTTATCAGTTAAGTAAGTGTATTTATTATAAATACTAAAATTAATTACACATATATATACACACACAGCGTAAAGAATAAAATTACGATACAAACAATCAATTTCGTTACAATGAAATTTCAATTTGTTCAGATATGCTGATCGACAAATTGTACTTGGCGAAGATGACCAACTTAGGCATTTTAACCATCCTTTTATGCAATCGTTATTTATGTTTTTTGGAGAGGCTCTTTGTTTTTTAGCATTCAAAGTCTTCTACTATTATTATAATCGGCGAAGCGTAAGTATATATTAATGATTTTTATTCTCCGAGAATAAAGTATAGTGTTATATACCATATTAATTTGTTTACAGGATGGCTCTGTAGATAATCATGTACTCACTAAGGGTTCGAGGATTTTCAATCCTTTTCTTTTACTAGTACCTGCATTGTGTGATATGTTTGCAACGTCCATAATGTATATCGGTCTGAACATGACTTACGCAAGTAGCTTCCAGATGTTGCGCGGATCAGTGATTGTTTTTACAGGAATGCTTTCTATTGGATTTCTTAATAGGAGATTGGGTGTTAGAGAATGGATAGGCATCGGCTTTGTTATAATGGGTTTAGCATTTGTCGGTGTTAGTGATATATTAACAATGGAAGACAGTGATATCAGTGCAAATTCTGTCATCACTGGGGATCTGCTTATTATATTTGCTCAGGTACATTTTTATTATTATTAATTTATCGCTGTTATACAAATCCATAAAATCTCATAGTTATAAGATTATATATATATTATTATTTAATATATAGAAACGGTGTTTACGGTTGGACTGGATCTTAGTGCCTAGTTTTTGCATATACATTTTTTCAACAAAGCAACTTACACGCCAATAACTTGGTCTTGAAACAGTATTAAGCTGATGTCAAATAGTATACATAGTTACATTGATAGTTTAATAATATTCTTAAAATAAGCATCATTTGGAAACACTGTAAAGCACGGATGCCCATAGCATCATTGAAAACTCTTGATAATTCTTTGAACTGATAACTTTGAAGTGATTATTATCAGTTTAATTGCAATGCTTAATATATTTTTCCAAATAAGAATTGTGATTTGCTGCCTTTGTCCAACTTACAAGTAAAGATTTATAGCTAGTAATAGTAGCAATCAAATAATCCTCGAGCTAGTGTCTATCCTTTTTTGTTTACTCTTTGTTTTGCTCTATCGAGGTGACGGACAGATAAAACTGCTTTGGCTCCTGAGCTAGGTTTCGAATGAGCTTGGTCTAGCACTATATATAAAAAGAATTTGTGCACTATTACGAGGTTTTACTGTGATCTAAGTTTCATATTTTGAAATATGGTCGCGGGCCAGACTGCGTGGGCCAGATTCGGGTCGCGAACCAGACGTTAGGTCTCTGTGCTGTAAAAAATATTACCGCAGCCAAGATTCGAATCTGGACCTCCTTTCTATCCGGAATACGCGTCTGCCCAGATAACATGCATGTCTAAAAGACATCTTTAAGATGGTATCAAGTTGTTTTTAGACATGTACGTCTAAAAGGTGTCTCAAAGATATCTTTATGATGTCTTTGAGACATGCATTGCTATCTGGGTTACCAATTCAGCCACTGAAACATATGGTAATATTTATCACAATCCCACAATATGAAAAGTTGAAGCGTTATTTTCGGCGCTGTGTATACACAATAATAATAAGTAAATTAGCTTAATACTGTGTTCAAGACCGAAACTTATCGGCGCGCAGTTTGCTTTGTTAAAAAAAAGATGTATACGTAAAAATATAACTAGACACTAAAATCCAGCCCAAGCGGAAACAATGTTTCTATTATTTGTGTTTGTACAAAATGGTCGAATTTACTTATTATTAATTATACTTACAATGTAAAATATCCGAGCGTGCACTGATAATATGCTTACTCTAACGAAATAATTTTCAAATTTTAAATATACAAGGTAATAACAGCTGTTCAAATGGTTGTCGAAGAGAAATACGTGGGACAACAGGATATTCCTGCGTTACAAGCGATTGGATGGGAGGGTTAGTATATTTTGTATTATTTTCGATATATGGAATTTGTTAATATTTGAGTTCTATCTTACAAATATGGATTATTTTATTTTTATTTCACTTTAATTTTAATTGTATTTTTATTTCATCACAATTATATTTTTACAGGCATCTTTGGATTTATTGGTATGTCTATCGCTTTAATCCCTCTTAATTACATTACTGCACCACCACCTTTTGCGGATAATTCACGCGGTACACTTGAGGCCTCTATAGAAGCTCTTATCCAAATAGGAAACAATAGCCCGTTGTTGATAGCAATTATCGGTCAGTCTATTACTTTTTTTCAATTTTTTTCATGTTTAATGATTTTCAGTTTTCATCACAAACTATTTGGGATTACAGGTATTGCATTTAGTATTGCTTTTTTCAATTTTGCTGGCATTAGCGTTACTAAGGAAATGAGTGCTACAACGAGAATGATTTTAGACAGTGTTCGTACAATTGTGATATGGGTATTTTGTTTAGCGTTGCAATGGCAAGCTTTTCATTATATGCAGGTATGATCAGAAAAAAAGTAATTATTAATAGTATTAATTATATAATAAAAGTATCATAGCATTTTTTTTACAGCTCATTGGTTTTATAATTCTTTTAATTGGTATGGCATGTTACAATAACATCGTAATTCCACAATTAATTCGAAAATATCGACGTCTTCTGGGACGTCATACATTACCTGAAAATGAAGATCGTATTATTAATACTGCTGCAGACGATGTGCAAGAAACAATATAAATATTAATTATAAGTATACTTTAAGTATATCAAACTGTAATTATCGCATGTTAATTGCCTTTGACAGTGCTCATTATGTCAACAAAAGACTAAGATACAGAAGATTTGTAATTTTATGATTTAAACTTTAAAGTAATCGCAATTCTTGTATCTATCTCATTAAGAACAAATATATGTAAAATAATTATATCTGTATTTTCGCCTTTTTAAGATATAAATTTAAGTGAAAGAAGCACAGAGTTCGGTTAGGTTTATATATGTATACCAAAATGTAATAAAAAATATAATTTTTATTGTTGAATAATATACATACGTATGTGTTTGTGGAAGGAAACGTTTGCACGTGCGAGAAGAGAAGAACTCTGCATATGTGCAAACTAATGCACATGTACAGTTCTTTTTTTTTAATTTCACGTATCTACAAATAACTTATAATATATGAACAATATAGCTAATTTGTAAATGGAATTTTAATATCATAATCATAAGAAATTATTACTGACCATTTTTTTATGTATACTATAATAAAATTGGAATGCTAAATTTTCTGAATTTATTAATTTATAAATTACTCAACTAAGAAATCTGATGAAAGAACAGAGCTAATTGTAAGACTTGAGACAGGATGTTATCAGTTAGGCCGGTATTCATACACATATATACTCTCTTTAATGCAAATCACATATGTTTATTTTTCTTACTTTACATTATTGTAAATTTGTGAAGTCTTAAGAAACATTTAAAATAAATCTTTATGCTGTATACGTAACAGCGTATGGGATAATCTAACGCATTTTGTACATCTAGTTGAGTCATTATTTATAATTAAGAAGCAAGAAATATGACGCCACTTGATTCCATCCATATATGTATATTTGTGCATTGTATCGATCCCTTTATAATTTCTTGTGTTATATATACCTATTTTGGAAGAATAAAAAATTATTCGATATAAAATATAAATAAATTGATAATTTATAACTTTACCTTGGCAAATGACTCGCTGATTAAACTCGTCAATAAGTATTTCCAATTCTACTAAGTTTTTTAGTTTGATATGTTTTATGTCTTTTACAAGGTTATGCATGAGTGGATCAATTTCATTGTTAGCTACAACGTAATGTAATATCATGTCACTTCTTATAAAAATCTGTTTTTCTACAAAAGGCAATCCATACTTTGTTATACTCATACAGAGATATACTACAGTAGTGCCATATCCTTTTGATGTTACTAAGCAGGACCAATTACTTGGTATAACTATTTCTGTACATATTTCAAGAAAATCTTCAAATAATAATTCATCCTCGTTAATGCCATCATATGGTTCTTTGTTCTGCATATCTAAATGATTGTAATTTAAAGTAGTTACTTGATCATCTATATAGGAATCATTTATCTTTAACCTGTTATTTATAGTATTCTCTTTCAGAGAAGAATCTGTGGAAGGAGTATTATGTTTCCAGGTTACTGCGATTGTATCATTCTTCTTTGTGGAATCATGCCTTTTAATATCATAGTCCACTGTTTTGAATGTTTTTGCACAAAATGATTTATCATACATCTGATTTCCCTCTTCTCCCACGTTCATAGAATTAATTGATTCGGTGAAATCTAAGCAGGGATTGTTATCATTATCTTCTTCACATATTTCAGCTAATATTTTTCTTTCAAATTCTGAATTTTCCAATTTTGAATCATGTGTGCCTACATCTTTCTCATCCAGGTCTTTTAATGATTGAAATATACAGCTTTCATCACTTTCTTCATAGTTACATATATAATCTTGTGATTTGGAAGTATGATGACATGTGTTGATATTTTCATTTTCTATGTCTTCGTTACAATTTATTGTATTCTTGTTTTTTCTGTGAAAGGTTTTATTTTTTTCCAATAAGTGCTTGTTTTCGGATTTGTTTTCATATTTATTCAAGGCATGTTTGTCAACCACCTGCGAACTAGTAACTGAACAAAAATTTCTACTTGGTACAGCTTCTGGACGCAATCGACATTTCTTGTATTTGATCTATAGAGAATAGAGAAAATGTTCAATAACATCAATAAAAGAGTTCGCACATTTGCTAATATATTTTCTGCCTTATAATTAAGAATGTATATCTTCGTATATCTTATATTCATTAAATACTTGCCTTTATTACTTGCGGTGGTATACCGCTAACCCAATGCGTAATAATATCACTTTTCTGAAAATGTTTACTGCATACGTATGTATCATCTGTGACGGTGTAATTTTTAATATTAAGAGCTGCTTGCCATTTTTTGCGTGTTTCTGCATCCTTAGGCGCTGAGAAGAAACTATATTTGTTCCTCTTATAATTGATCTCTTTACACAGCGCACATTTGCGGGTCATGATACATATGTGTGTATATATAAATGCACTAAAATTTAACAGATTTAAAATAAATTATTCTACATATTCAATTAGAACTTATTTTAATCAGTATCATAGATATAAAAAGAAGAGTAAATATGCAATACAGGCCCTATCACTAATTTTTTGAAATTTATATTTTGTGTATTTGGAGGCATAACACAATCTTCAATGGAATTCATTGGAATATAATTATTTATTTAACTATCTCAAATATTCAAGTCTATTTTTAAAAGTTATTTACAATCTAAAAAATGTAAAAAAAAGAGTAAATACAAATATAGAAAGATATTGTACAATATAAATCTTTTAAACAGTTATATTATCGAAAATTGTAAATATTTCTATAGACATTAATAATTTTTCAGAATATAATTTTAATCATAGTAATTGCTTCCTAAGACAGTTATATGTATAGCAATTAATATGTAAAAATAAACTGTAATAAAAGAAGAAATTAAGCTTGATTAATGTAATATAACAATATGAAGAAGTTAGGCCTACTATACAAACGATAAAAAATTATAAATGCTCTTTCATATTTTATTCTCCAATAACACAGGCCAATAAATTTTATACCCAAAGATCAGACAAGGTGATCCCAAAAGTTTTTCGTGTGTTAAACCCGAATCCGTTGTTTGTTTTTGCCTAGCACGTCAGGATTCTGAGATATCCTAACTTAAATGTGCCAAAAGGCCATTTTGAGGCATGTTTGAGCTCATGTCACACATGGAGGAAGAAATGTTTGCTTATTACTGTTTGTGGTAACTCGTAGTACAAGTCTTCCCCTTCAATTTCCGTTTTTGCACGTTCTAAAACAATTTTTCCTGGTCAAGATATAGTACATCGAAGTTGAGATAATTTCAATGCTAATAAAAGCATTATACATAGAAATCTTTTTAAGGTGCCAGTAGTAAATAACAATAATCAAGCTTATTAGTCGACACTAACCGGCCAATGTTTTAATGCAGAAAAGTTATTTGCAAAAATATAATAAACTCTTATAAAAACAATAAAAACCTTTCTTCTTGTCACCAGCAATTTATTCAAATAAAAGAGATGAAAGAGATAAAAAAACTACAGTAGATAAATAAATATATTGTCAGTTTGGTCAACGTACAACATAGCATTTTTATCTCTTTTATTCTTATAAAAACATACCGATTTCTTTGCAGATTCGTTTATCTTAATTATTATTCATTTATTGTTCTGACAGTGACAAATTGTATAGTGAATAAATTACATCTTGTGAGCGAGATGTATTTCATGACCTGTGTGGATTTGAATTTCCTTTTAGCAACAGGCAATTACTTAGCAGCAAGTGAACATTTGATGGTTTTTGTTTTCATTCTACTCAGTCTTCGGCTTTTTTTTAAAACTTGATGTCAAATCACTAACATCGGCAAAAATGACAGGTTAACTCTCTCCACATATACCGATTCTGAAGAACTCGTGCAGTGCAGCCTCCACCGATACACAGTAGGGACAATCCTTATTCCTTCGTTTTGATTCAGCCACACCAGGTATGTTCATAAACTTTAGGGCCATCGCACACAAAATGGCATAGCTGCATATGCATAGCGTGAAAACCGTTTAAACCAATGAGCATCGAGCATTGAGTCGCCATATTGATTTTTAGAGCAAAGCCTATCACACAATACCAGGCAACAGGCAATAGGAATAGGGAATAGAATTTTTGACGCGTTGGATTCGTCGGAAATTTTCGTTCAACCAATCCAACGCGTCAGAAATTTTATTCCCTGTTCCTGTTGCCTGTTGCCTGGCATTGTGTGATAGGCTCAAGAAAGTGACTGCAA
The DNA here is from genome assembly GCF_000949405.1 of Vollenhovia emeryi. Lineage (NCBI taxonomy): Eukaryota > Metazoa > Arthropoda > Insecta > Hymenoptera > Formicidae > Vollenhovia > Vollenhovia emeryi. Next base: position 701,960 of record NW_011967141.1, on the reverse strand, counting down.
AGTAACGATTTGTTATTTTTTTTAGTAACTGTAACTGTAACGCGTTACTTTTCAGAATTGGTAACTTGTAACTGTAACTTAATTATAGTTACACTTTTAGCAAAAAAACTGTAACTGTAACTAGATACTTTTATAAAGTAACTTTTCCAACTCTGTATTTGATATAAAATCAAATATCTCGAAACTGTGTTTCTTGACCTGGTTGACAGCCTCTAGCATTAAAAAATTAGCCGATTTACTTTAACAAAGCGCAATCTAATCGTAATTAAATTCTTTATCGTTCACCCTTATGAAAAAATACACTCAATCATACGTTGACGGTCCGAAATAACCATCAAATTGAGTGTAAACCTTCATAATTGAGTGTTTCATGAAGGTTTACACTCAATTTGATGGTTATTTCGGACCGTCAACGTATGATTGAGTGTATTTTTTCATAAGGGCATCAATCCAGCAAACACCAAAGTAACAATTACATAACATCTGCAATGCAAATGTTATAATATAACAGGCATATGCAATGTTATATTATATTTATCTTGATGTTATGTAACTGTTACTTTGGTGTTTGCTGGGAAGGTACTGTTTTCATTAATATTTTGTTTATTTTCTGATATAGTTAAAAAAGTTCTAATTTTTACATGAATTTTTTGCGTTTTAGTTCAAAATTGTCGCAAGCTCAAAAATCGAAAAATCACTTTTTCAAAAATTCTGCCCGATAAACCATAGCCACTAGTCTGTAGTTTAATAAGCACTGTCGTTTGTTTAATAGGTAAGAATTTTGACCAGAAATCCTGTCAACCGGTCTCCCATGTATTTTGATATGCTGTAATCCAGTGTTATTGTTAACAAAATATTTGATCACAATTTATAAATATTATGTAAAAAATAAGTTCTATTTTTAAAAATGCATTATTTTTTGCTTATATTTTGCATATGAAAAAAGTTATAAGTTATCCATTTTTGAGGCTTTAATAGTGCACTCCCTGCTTCCCTTAAGAATTTATATTGTAAAAGAAAATCAATAGTTTTCTTACATAAATAAAATCAAAGCTATTGATTAAACATAATAAGGAATTCAATCGGTTTAGCTATATTTTCTAAAATTGATCTCAGATATTTGTAATTAGCTGTGGCTCACGTATAGATACATATATGTATGTGGCGGTCTTGCGTGCACTTGTTACTCACAAGACGTCTCTTGATAACTGACATGCATACATTGATAGAAAATATCATTTAGAAATGTAATTACATATTGTATTTACACGCTATATCTAACTCTCCTCTAGTTATGTTCAAAACTAGCAATAACAAATAAAAACAGTAAATGGCAAGTCATCATCAAATCCTTTATTAACTTACATAACAACATACAAAATGCTGTGTACTTATCTCTTATTAATTCATTCACATGCAACAACAACATAAATATAACTTTCCATTAAGTTGTAATTAGATGCTATTACAAGCATTATATAAGTATATTCGATGTATATAAGCATATCGTCGTATATTCGCAATCACAGTATCTTCCACGTTACCGAATCGTTGTGGTTTACAGTGACTTAGTGCTCTGATTGTCATATATAGTGAATGAATATCATCTTCAGTAAACGCTTGTTTGAAAACAGCGGTAATATTGATTACGGATTAATTTTATAGTATATTATATGTTTCGCAGATAGCCAAATCTGTCAGAACAGAACTTTAATCCCAAATAACTTTTGAACTTTCGGATATACATATCAACTTCGTTTTTCTTTTTTCAATGCCTTTTATATACTGCAGCATGAGGAGTCCTATTTGAAATTTTTAAGTTGGGTCTTCTAAGGTCTCCTGTTGGCGGAGTAACCCTTCGCACCTTTTTTTTAAAAAAAAGAATAGCCTTTAAATAATGTTTCACGATTTTGCAAAATTTCAAGCCGTTTCCAAAATTTAGGTAGCTACAGACTTTATGGATACCTTATAAAGAAATTATTATAAATCGCAAACGTTATTAGATTTAATGTTATATTTTTTGTATAAGTAAAGTGTGCATTCTGAATAATACAAATATTAAAACACATAGAAGAGAATTAAAAGTTAAATACAGTAGAGTCCCTATTATCCAAGTCACAGTCATCCGAGTTCTGGTTTATTTAAGGTGATTTTAATTTAATTTTTTCTTATTGTCCGAAATGACATTTTAAATCCACACAAATTTTTTAAATTATTAATATTAATAATAATATAAACGTTTTAATATTTTTACACAAAAAAGTCATGAAAATGGATTTGGTGTATTTTTAAATCAGAGCTGTGTGTAGGAAAATAGAGTTGCGCAATTCGAGCCGATTTTGTTGTTGATGCCCAATGGTCCTCTCTTGTGTGTAACAAATAAATTGTTTTATCAAATAATGTTTGTTTGTCTTTTCATTTTTCCTTTCTGAGTTTTTGATTATCTGAGGGGATCCTTTTTCACATTAACTCGGATAATTGGGACTTTACTACAGTATGGTAAATTTTGTTTTCGCAAAATCTTATGAAAAGATTGTTTAATGTTGTGTTTCAGAAAAAAAGAATCAGCAATGCTGTTTATAGAATTAATTGGGGCTTTGATTATTGCTCTGGGTATTGTATATATTTACTACAAATATGTTCTATTCAATTTCTGGCGCAAGAAGGGTATCTTTTATGTTAAGCCCGTTGTGCCAGCTGGTAATTTAACAGATTTCGTAACTGGAAAATTGTCAGTAGGCAAGTATCTTTATCTGATAGTAAATGCACTCACTTGTATATGTGCACGTTTTTTTTATTTCTCTTCTCCCCCCCTCTCTCTCTCTCTCTCTCTCTTCACACCAAATGACAGTGTAGTCCGCGACGTTCCTGTAGAGGGAGAAACTTAAAAAATCTCTCTCTCTTTGTTTCTAAAAATAACTCTAAAATTAGAATTAAAAACAAAATTACATTTTAAATAGAAATATAATAAAATAAAATGGAATTTTAAATCATTCGTTTCGGATAATAGAGGGAAATCCAGGTTGAGAAAACCTGGTTGAGGTAATATTTTTTGCAATAAATATTTTACAGTTTGATTCTACAGTTAATATTCAAAGTGTGCTTATTCGGAATTATTATTAAAATGATTATCGATTTAGTTAGGTATACTATTTTGACTTCAGCTTTAGACTGTGTCTCAGGATCAAAAACTATAATCGGCGTGTAGTGTGCTATATATATTGAAAAAAGATGTATACACAAAAATATTATTAAGCACTAAAATAGTACGATCCATCCCGGTCGTATAAGGTGTTGCTATATTTGTGTTAAAAATACTATTTATTTGCTTTACTTGTCAATTGCTACATTGAAATCTAATTTCTCATTACCTACTATTCTTAAGACACAGAATTCAGGGAGAGTTTTGTTAACAGGCGAACTCTTCCATGATGTCTACGCAAAATATAAGGATTATCGCGCTTTTGGAATGTATACGTTTTTTAAACCAAACCTGTTAATTGCTGATCTTGATCTTATTCGAATGGTGTTAACAAAGGAATTCGGAAGCTTCCACGATCGCGGAATGTTCTGCAATGAGAAAACTGACCCATTGTCTGGTCATTTGTTTTTACTGCCTGGGAAAAAATGGCGCAATTTACGTGTAAAATTAACGCCTACCTTCACCTCGGGCAAAATAAAACAAATCTTCATGATTTTAAAGGAGTCTGGTCAAGAGTTTACAAGAAGTCTGGAGGACAAGGCTCAAATGAAAGATTCTATCGAGATAAAAGAAATGTTTGCAAGGTAAACTTTTTTGAAGGTATTTTTAAGTGATAAGAAATGCAATGGATAAAATTTTAAAAGAAAAGTTATTTATAATATCAATCTTGATCTTCGAGAAAGTCTGGCCACACTTTTGAAATATATTGTTTTCGAGAAAATGAGATCACAAAGTTTGGATATTTGATATTTTTACACAATAGCAAAAAACTAAAATTTTTAAACAATACACAATTAGCTTGAAAAGAACTTAAAACACTTTATATAATTCTAAGGAAAGATTCCTTACTAACAATTATCCATAAAATGTAATTAACTTTAATTCTAAAATGTAAAATTAACTTTAGTTATATTAATACAATTTAATATAATTTTGGAATATAATTTAGGGCTCTTAGTCCTTTATTTCTTGAAATTGATAATTTAAGAATTAATTAAAATAATATGCAAAATTAGGTATTCCACTGATATAATTATGTCAACGGCATTTGGAATTAAATCTAACTGTATAGAACAACCGGATAACGAATTTCGATATTGGGGACGAAAAATCTTTGAAGAGAAACCTTTATGGAATGCTATGGTAATGTTTGCACCTCAAATAATGGATTTCTTTTCCATTCCCTTCACGGACCGAGGTGTTACCAAATTTTTTACGAAAATGTTCCACGATAATGTGGAATATAGACAGAGCCATAATGTTGTTAGGCATGATTTTATGAATCTACTCATACAACTTATGGAGAAGGGCTATGTTGAACCTGATGATGAGAAAGACATTACCAGTACATCATGTAAATATATTATATATAATTACTTTATACATATGTACGCGGTAATAAGATATAAATAGGATTATCCCGACGATGATAGTATGTACGTTACATAAACGTACTATCAGTTTTTTTATGAACGTTTCTGCATATAAGATTTATAATATATGTTTTATTTGTATATAGCAAACGTAAATAAACTGACTATGTCAGAAGCAGCTGCTCAAGCGTTTGTCTTCTTCGTGGCTGGCTTTGAAACTTCTTCGACGACAGCAACATATTGTCTATATGAATTAGCTCTACATCAAGACATACAGAATAAAGTTCGGAAAGAAATTGATGAAATATTAAAAAAACATGGCGAATTAACTTATAATGCTGTGAACGAAATGACATATCTTCATAAAGTAATAAACGGTAATTATGGTATACAGATTCAGATTGTAAAGAGTTATGTAACTTTCAATGACTCACAAATATCAAGAGTTATTATAAAAGTTATTATTATATAAGTATTTACGCATATTAATATATGTTTGATAATCAAAATGACAGATGCATTTAAAGGAGCGAATTTTTTAAATATTTTCTTATTTATTATAGAAACTATGAGAAAGTATCCACCTGTACCTGTCTTGAATCGTGTCTGTACCAAAGAACTAGACCTCCCAACAACAAATATTCATATACCAGAAGGGACTTTAATAACCATACCAGTTCTTGGAGTGCACCGAGATCCGTCAATATATCCAGATCCGGATAAATTTGATCCTGAACGATTCAACGCTGATCAAGTAGCAACCAGACATCCTTACGCTTATTTGCCATTTGGAGAAGGACCACGAATTTGCATTGGTAAGGACTGTCGCGTTTATAAATTACATATTCCAGTCACTAATTTTGACATTACTGTTTAATAACAGCTTTCAATTTTTCAAACTCCATGTAGGTTTTTCTACACGAAACCTAAAATGTAAGTTATATCGCGATTGTTTATATATCTATGTTTATTACTAACTTTCAGGTATGAGATTTGGCTACATACAAACAAAGGTTGGACTCGTGAATCTTCTATCAAAATTCAAGTTCAAACTCCATCCCCGAACTCCAGTGCCACTCATTTTCGACGAAGCACCTCTTGTACTTACGGCTAAGGGTGGCGTTCATCTTATTATTGAGCACCGATAAAATATAGTCACATTTTTATTTGAACTAAATAAATCATCAAAATATTATCATATATATAAATTTATAAAAATATAAGTTATATCACCGTATCGCTCGATTCAAAGCAGAGCAAGAACTTACAAATTGTATTTCATTGTGGAATGTATTAACATTCCATTACAATTACTGAATAAATTTAATTCATGTACCAATGATTGCGTTTGATTCTCTAAGTTCACTTTTCGTATAATCTATTTACTTTAATATCGAGAATCTTTATTTAAACATATATCTAAATGATTAAATAAATATATTTTAATATCAGGTAAAATAATGGTATATCGATACTAATATCTCTTCTAACGTTAACAAATATACAAGTAATGAAAGTAAGAGATTTATATATAGGCATTATTTATTTTTAAATATATTAATTTCATACATTTATTTAATATTTACAGATTTTTGCTTTTTTAATAAAATATAAGTGATATACAAGGTGTAATCTAATTCACGCTTACTATTTATACATAGTATAATTACTATTTATACATAGTATAATTAGTAGGCCCACTCAGTCATTAATTTGGTTTGGCGTCAATCCCTTCTGCGCATCCATCATTTTTATGGTCCCATTAATGAGACAATTGTTGTATGTGTGGTAGTGTAGTTTTGATGAGTATGTACACACACACACACATACACACCCGCGCCACTGAATTTGGACCAAAAACATGGCGGAAGACCGAAAAGATCAAGAGCCGACAGAGAATGGACATACTAGTTATGATTTATATAGTGATATTTCTCATGAAAAACTGAGTCGAAAAGTCCCGAGTCATTTTTTTTTCAAATTATGCTTTATAAAGTAGTTATTATTAATTAAAAAGTAGCTAATCAGTATCGCTTTTTTAGACGGACGCGCGTTTGCGAGACGTATCTACTAGTGTGCATAAAGTGAGCCGCGTACCTTGGCGATGTTCCGTTTAAAAAGCGATGCTGATTGACTAATCTTTACTTAATAATAACTACTTTATGAAGCATGATTCGAAAAAATGGCTCGGGACTTTCTGACACAGTTTTTCATTACAAATGTCACTGTATAAATAGTGAGCGCAAATTAAATCACACCCTGTATAACTTTGTATATATATTAACTATACTATTGTCCTATTTATGTATCCTTTATAATGAATTCATTTCAACACCGATTGAAGAAGATTTAGCTAGTTAAACGCTGTCTACGTAATTTATTGTCCAATTGTGCTAGTTGCCAAAGAAAACCTTTATTTGGGCGAACATCTCGGTTTGTACGGAGCAAGTGTAAAGCGTCACATGCTAACATATCTTTCTTTATCATTAGGTATGCAAGAACACATGTAGCACTGCGAGATACACCTTGCATGCAGTGCACGAAAGCTTTGCCTATGCAAAAAGTAAATTATATTTCATATATAATTTATTATATGTAACAAAATGTAGAAAATATAAAAATATAATTAAATTACCTCTTGTAGACATCGCTTCATCAATAAAATTTGCTGCTGTGTAAAAATATTTACCAATATCTTCACTAGGTAAATCTTTAACTTGCAAGCCAAGATATTTTATTGTTGTATCCGCATAGTAATTACTATTAGTATTTACAAATCCAAATCTTGTTCCCTCAGCAGAATTTAATAAATGTGTTATACCTAACATTTTAAGATACTTCTTGTTTCTTGCTGTAAGACTTTATAAGAACACAGTAAAAAAAGTTTTTATCGCTAATCTTCTTTTGTACATTTTTTTACATTTTACATTGTACATTTCGCTCACCTATCACCAATATATATTCCAGGATACACTTCGTCACAATCGATGTCTTGTTGAGCACGACAATATTGTAAATTACGAACGCGTTGATGAAAACCAGGTAATGGCTTGTATTCTTGTACTTCTGTTGCTAAAATAACTGATGTTAATTGGTCTTCCGTAGTTTCTCCAGCTAATGCCTGAAAATCCAGAATATACATGAGATAAATCGTACAAAAATTTCTTTTCAAAATTTTGTCGACATATTGATAAATAACCTGATAAAATAATCTCCATTCTCCTTGTATTTACATTTTAAATTCGAACAAAAAGAAGCAAATCAAATTTGATTTTATACACCAAAATACTTGCAACAAATACAGTCTCATTAAATTTCTAATGTTAAACATGACCTTTAAAGATTTATACAATACTTACATAATTTTTTCTCTCCATGTTACAGGTTATATTTATGCCAATCGAATCAAACACACGAGAAGTGTATACTTTATACCTAAAATAATTTTTCTTAATCCAGAATCGTTATTTAGAAGTACCGAATCTTTATTGTTTTATTATTCGATAAAAATGTATACATAGATATGAAATACGATCTTGTTTACAAGTGTATAAACGCAGAGAGAAACCTGAGGGTGCAAATAGAGCGGAACGGTGTACGCAGAAATTCGCACAAATTCCCTCGAAACCGTCTTGTGATTGGCGATCCGCTGATTCCACTTCCGCGTATTCCGCTCCATGGGACGTCGCCCTCACTACGGGCTCAACATGGCGGTCAGCCAATCAGTAAACGAGACGCCGGTTGCGCCTCTCTTATTATTTAGAACTCACTTCGGCCCACTGAAATATATACTAAC
>NW_011967141.1:665607-690947 GCF_000949405.1 Vollenhovia emeryi | reverse complement strand
GGCTAGAGCCGAGCCGTGTGTACCGAGAGAGAGCATCGTCGAGTGGCGTTTGTCATTGTCTGGCTTATAGGGTGGTCGAGAGTGGGGACGGAAAGGTACAGTCCGATCGAGAAATTAGCTCGTTGTCAGAGGTTACACGATCTCGCGCAGTTGTGCTGCGCTTCGAGATAACTTTTGGTTCGAACTGTACTAGACAATGACAGACGCCACTCGACGATGCTCTCTCTCGGTACACACGGCTCGGCTCTAGCGCGCGTTCCAGTTAGTATATATTTCAGTGGCTCTAGCGCGCGTTCCAGTTAAGCCTGCCACAGACTACACGCAGCAAGCGGCAAGCGTCGAGCAGCGAGGATCCAACACTGCTGAATTTTGCGGAAGCGTCAGCAGTGGCGTAGAAAATATCTCTTCGTTGATTGGCTGCTGCTCGACGCTTGCTGCTTGCTGCGTGTAGTCTGTGGCAGGCTTTAGTATATATTTCAGTGCTTCGGCCAAACGCGCAGTCTATGTATTATACATCCCATAGCCCCAAGTAAATCGCCGGCGTGGCCACTCTCAGGTTTCTCCAGGTTTCTCCCTGCTCTAACCTAGTGATGATCGATGTATTGCAATGTTTGTAAATCGGAAGTGAAAGCTGCGAGATAATCCTCGCAAAATTCTTTTCATTTTTATCACAATGCTAATGAACAACGAAAATGAATAGCTTAGGTTTAAATATAATTTTTAGAATGGGTTGTATATGCACTAAAGAGATCATCACGGTAAACTCGACGAAATATAAGGTCTGCGAACACCTCGGAGATGGGCAAGTTTTATCAAGCAATTTTTCATAATATAATTTTGTTTCACAATTATATTTATCGAATGTTATTGTTGCGTACACGTAAAGTAACGTACTTCACGTAATAATATTCATATAATTGTTTCTAAACAATTATCTAAAATTCGCTCAACACTAGAAAAACCAAGATTTTTTTCAAAAGAACAATATAGTATCATTACTTTTGTAAAAGTAATTAATAACCTTAAAAAAAAGTGTAATAACTAGCAGTACAAGTAATTTTTCACCTAAATTTTTAGTGGGTTCAGTACAGTACTTTTAGTTGAGGACATTGTCACACATAGAAAGTACGCTATTAAGAAAATTATTTGTCATGGACTAGAAGATCAACAATTGGCAGCAAAAGAAGTTGAGTACTACAAATTGATAAAGCATCCCAACGTTATAAAATACATAGATTCGACTTGTGAAGGCACAGCAGACCCAGTCCTGAATACAACGAGTGAAATGTTAATTGTCTTACCGTATTATCATGTAAGACACGGTTGTTTAAATATATAATATTTGAAATGTAATGCATTATAAGTCAATTAACTTTTGTTATTTTAGAAAGGAACTTTAGCAAATGATTTAGAAAGACGAGCAAAGAATTGCGATTACATGAGTCCTATGGATATTCTGAGAATGTTTTTGCAGATCTGCGAAGGTGTAAAAGCATTTCACGATGCTAAACCAGAGCCTCTCGCTCATAGGGATTTAAAAACTGCAAATATAATGCTCAGCGATGATGGAATACCTATTATCATGGACTTGGGTATATAAAATTTTATATTAATACTTATTTATATTTATATTAATAATTGTATTATCCACTGATCTCGTTTGCAAGGTTGTATCTCGATTTTATACAATTTCCAATTTTTCTGCTTAAACGCTCATTCTGACCCAGAAAATATATGAATATACATACATATACGTGTGTGTTTGTATATATATTTTTTTTCTGTCCTTAAATATAATTTAGGTTCTGTAGCAAATGCCAGAGTTCAAGTATGTGGTACCCAGGCTGCACGGACTTTGCAAGACTTAGCAGCTGAAAGATGTTCCATGCCATATAGAGCGCCAGAATTATTCAATGTTGAGAGTTATTGTATGGTTGACGAACGAACAGACATTTGGGTAAGAGCTATAGTGCTTAAATATACATTTGCCTTAATTCAAGACATGTATTCTAAATTTAATATATGCCTTTTTAGTCATTGGGATGTATACTGTATGCATTATGTTATTTTAAATCTCCTTTTGATACTGTTTATGAACGAGGCGACAGCGTAGCTCTTGCTGTAATTAGTGCACATGTAACGTTTCCAGAAGATACTCCGTATAACGAGGTTGTAATCTGTTATATATTATGCTTCTTTTAGGTCTGTCCACTGTTAATATCTGAACGTTTTTCATAGTTTAGGAATTTGAGTTTTGAATAGTAATAGAAAAATTGAGCAATGAAAGATTTCTTATAAAAGGACTTCTTTGGAGGAAACTTTGAAAATAAATAGTTTATGTGATGCTAATAAAAAGTGACAATGAATGTGACTTTTCTAATAAGCTATTTAACCATTGCAAGTCAAAATAAGGTGTTATTCTAGCAGTATTAAGAGGAGGATTACAATGTGTTATTGAATAGAACTAAACAGTTGGTCATTTTTATTAATATAGACATGTATTTAAGTGAAAAATATATATAGAAGACAGTCCTCTATTATGAGATAGGATTTTAATATGAGATAGTAGGTTTTCAACGTCCGAATTCAATCGCAAATCTTTTTTCGCAACGATTACACGATTTAACAATCAATTTTCCACTAAACGGATTTCACCCCAAAGGCAGTAAATTCATGGTAAAGAATCGACAGATGCCTATTAATTTAGCATGAACTCCGCTATCTGATATTAGGAGCCTATCTCAGAAGAGGAGACTTTCTTCTATGCATGTAAAAATATGTAAACGTGCAGGGTTTTCCAAAATATCGGAATCTGGAATAACTTTGAGGGATTAAGTTTTCAAAAAAATATATTGGTCAAAAGTTGTTTAAATTAATTGATAAGAAAAGATGATAGAGAAATAGATATTTTCATAAAAAAAGAAGACCATGACTTTGGCAAAGTCACCTAAAGGCAAACTGTAATAAGACTAGTAAATAATATGTTAATCAATGTGATCTATTGTCCATCTGTCATTAATAGTACTAGAATGACGCCTTATTTTGGTTTTTAAATGCTTACAGCTAAACGGCATGTTAGAAAAGGTCATGCTCATTGTGACTTTAAATCAGTATCGCATAAACTATTTATTTTAAAGTTTATTTTTAAAAAGTTTCATCCAATTTCAGTAAAATCCAATTTTTAATAAGAAGAGTACAGAGTCCTTTAATCCTGAGATAATTCTATTTTGTTTTTAAATTATTTAATTTATTTTAAATTGTGTATCAAATATTTCTATATTGTCATGTTCTCAAATTAAAATATTTCTTTTTATTAATATCTAGAAACTAGAAAAATACAAATAAATCTATCTACATGACAAAAATTTCTTTTAACAAATATAGTCAAATTTGTATGTTTTTATATTATACATACATATTTGTATATGTATGTATACATATATGCTGTCATGTAATCAAACATGTTTGTCTTATGTTTTCATAATTTAGAGTTACTGATAATTACATTTACGTATTTGGCATTGCAATGTTGCCAGGTTGTTTAATATTAAAATTTTTACTTATATGAATTTATATACAATGTGTAATATTATGATAAAAATTATCATTGGAAGATATGCAAGATAATTGTTAATTTTTTAAATTTAGTATTTTGTAGTGTAGTTTATAATATATGTATACATATATGCATATGTATATAAAATTAATAAAGTCGTACTTTGTTTTACAAAAGTTTTAAAGAATTAATTTTTTTACAATAATTCTAAAACTATATTTTGATGTCCTATACATTAGGACTTGTGTAAAATTTTAATTTTATTGTGTAAAATTGTGATTATTTTTACAAATAAAATAAAAGTTTAGCTTAAATTTTGAATAAAGCGTGTGTATTGTGTGATTTATATACATATATATACACACACACACATACTCACACATATGCATGTTTGTACATTTAACTCTTTATTTCGTTTTCTCAACACAAAATTACTTTTCATGGACAGACTTTATCAGAGTGGTATGATTTTTCTATAGATAAATGATATATTTCTTTTTCAGGATGTACAAAATTTAATTTTGTCGATGTTAAAAGTCAATCCAATGGAACGTCCATATATATATAGTGTGATAGAGAGTGTGCACGATACTGTCGTTAAATTGACACATAAAGCATAAACATATCATCATGTAGGTTGTTACAATAATTGGACTACACATATGAAAATAACATTGAATTGTATATAGGAAGCCAGATATAAAATTGATGCAATTGTATATGATATTATGCAGGCCTGTACACAAGCAATATAAAAAATATGCTGAAATACATTACACACTAAGATGTGAATATTTCAAATATTTCAGTATGAAAGATTTTAAATGACCAAGTTAAGGATTACAAGAATAAAAATAATTACGAGAGGAAAATAAAGTTTATGAAACTTCTGAAAATATAGGAGACATGAAGTCAGAATACATTCCTTGTATTTTATAATATATGATTATAATATAATCAATATAAAGAGTAAAATAAGTGAACATATTATTTTAATATACACAATTTTAAGAAAGAAAGAAATGTGTATACACAGAGAAAGAGAGTGTGTTACTTTTGATTTATAGTATGTATATGTATATATGTATGCATTTACTTTTTGATGCAGCCTAGTTTTAAGTGTAATAGTATAAGTACAAAGAACTTTATAGATTTGTACTTAGAACTGTTATAAATTCTAAGAAGTAGAAATAATTCTATAGGATATTTCTTCCCTCTTTCTTACTTTTATTGATAGACTTTTTAACCAATATGTAATAAATTTTTCTCTTTAGTGAAAATGTTAAGAACAAGTTTTATTAGTATTTAAAAACAACTTGCAAATTAAACTTTAAATAAATTACAAAATTTAATGAATTAAAAATAAATGAACTTAAAATATTAATTTTTAGATAATTTTATATAAAGCTTACTAGAATTTTAAAGTTTGATTGTAATGTATACATGTTTAGAATGTTGCGATAAATAATTTTCTTTCCATTTTTTTTTAAGAAAAGATTGATTAAAAATTGATAATTACAAAAATCATTAAAATGGTCAAATCATAAAATATACAAGTGTAAAAATAAACTAATAAGATAACTTACATAACATTACAGTAAATGTACATATGTATATGCACACACAGAGATAATATATTATATTCATATTTTATATAATACAAATAAAAAAATGTCATGTTACGCGTACACATGGTTGGGAAGTAACGCGTTACTTGTAACGCCGTTACAGTTACTTTCGTTTGGTAACGAATTGGTAACGGCGTTACATTTTTTCTTCTGTAACTAACGGTAACATAGTTACTTTTTTTTAGTAACGGTAACAAGGAACGAATCGTTACTTTTTAAATAATAGTAACGGTAACTAGTTAGTTTTTTATTCGGTAACGAGTAACGGTAACTAGTTACTTTTTAATTCTGTAACGAGTAACGGTAACTAGTTATTTTTAAAAAGTAACTCTTCTATCCTTGCGTATACACACACATGCACACTGTCGTTGAACATGACGTTTTTTATTTGACAAATTACTGATTTGATATTACTTGGCAAATTATTTGTAAATATTAAATTTTCTTATATTTTTAATAAATTTTATAATTTCCTTATATAATCATTGTAAAACTATTGTATAGTTTTTATATAAAATATTAATAACTTAAAAATAACTTAAAATATATGCTAAAGCTGAAACATCTTGTGTAATTAGAATTAATGCATAATTTGAAATACAAGTGAATTACAAATACTTCACAAATTAATATCAGTCGATCTGACCAACATCTATAAATATTATATTTACTTATTTTGTGTTGTATGTACATATTGATTATTATTTAGCGATTGTCGTTTCTGATATTGATTTATATATTGGATTCTTACATTTATTTCTATTGGTTATTTTTAATTTACACACAATTATATTTTATTGCGATTAAACTTTAAAGAGACAACCTTGAATGGTGGATGCTTTTAAATCTATTATGATTCTATCAATATATTGATATATTTATATATCAGCAACGCAATTTTGTTTTCTTGAATCATAATACGATTTACAGTTACATTTTTAATGAGGTATTCATGCATCAAATACAAATGGCAAAAGAAAAATTATCTTTACTGCACACAATTCAAATGCTATAAATGCGCGTGAATTGTTTCCGATTATCAAATGGTTATTTTTACCGCTAGACTTGATTTAATTAATCTACTCGAAATTTGTTCTTTAGTTATTGTGGAAATTCTGTAAAGTTCGATATCTAATGGGGTAGAAAAAATGACTTAATACTTAGAATTGTGGGTACGTGCAAGTTTTCATTTACACCGAGTATGGAAGAGATATATATGCCATTTTTTTCATACCGCAAATAAATATTTGTACATTTTTGTAATTAATGTAATATTTTCCCCCTATGACTATTTCAACAAGTGTTCTATCCCAGATAGCTAAATCTGTCAGAACAGATTTCGTCAAACACCCACTGCAAATTTTCAAGGCAGAAAGACTGTAGATTACAAGAACTGATGTGTTCGATATGTTGCCAGCATGTATGCGGGAATACAATCAAATCTGCCCACATAACTGGACCCGCTCGGTTGCTGCTGGCAATCTGTTGACAGCGAATGCTTTACAGACTTTGGGTGCTTCCCAGCAAGAGACAGTGTACAACACGAGAGAATCATTTCATCGTTGTCTAGCAATGGCAAGCAACAAAGATAAAACGATTCATTGTGTTAAGCCCAATGTCCACGATGCTAGAACTTGGACCAAGTTCTAGCATCGTGGACATTGGCCTTTACACAGTAGACTTGTCTTCTGTTCCTAGAGGAACTAGTTATTGCACCAGTTCCTAGTGAACCAATAGCAATAAATTAGAGTAAGACAAGCATATTTTTTTCTCATTCTAGTCTACTGCACTAGTTCACCAGAGGGTCAATTCTGTATCTAAAGTGAGTGGCTTCGTCTCTTTCTAACTGTCCCCTTAGAAAGAGGCAGAACCGTTCACTTTTTAGCATTTTCACTATATTGCAAAATACAGAATCGACCCTCGGCGCAGAGGAACAGAAAACAAACCGGGTGTCGTCCGCGTACGTTGCTGGAAAGCACCCAGTTGCTGCCCAGACAAAGAGCCAGATGCAGACACAGATAGCTATAGGTTTCGTTGGTGTGGATTTCTAATAAATCTGCTGCCAATTTGCCGACATTCTGCTGACTGGAATTAAATGTTATTTAATACCTCGCATAAAATATATACGGTAGATCGAGCAAAGTCACGATAAAAATTGACGCGATACATCACATACGCTGCGATTCCTAAGCGAGATCCGAACACGCGATACCTGAATTTTGTAAATTGCACCATCTCTACTTCTAACCGGCTCCACGCGTTCAACGATCGTACGATGTGACGTTTCCCGTGACGTCACCATCGTCGCATTTACAATACAATGGCGGCCGTAGCCAACCTGAGAGCGTGAAATCTGATATTTTTTTAAATACACACAATTCGCGTAAAATTGAGACTTATTGTTTATTACTTGTAGATTTCGTTGCCACGCAATTAAACCCGCTCGTAGAATCGAGAGATAATAATGCCGCTTTAACGTTTATTAATTGTAGAGGTTCGAGGCGTCCCCGTTATATTTCGTTCCGGTATTGTGGCAATATTCTCACACATCAAGGCACATCAAGAAGAGTAATCTCAAGCAATCTTTATGGCAGTGTAAGCGTAAGCGGATGATGTTACATCGTGTCACTCCCGCAATTGTTCAAGATCCGTCAAACGTTTACCATTCGTCACGTTAGCGGCGTTGTTTGTGGCCTGTGAGTAAAGTCGCCATTGAAATACAATTAAATACTCGATAGAAATAGAAGTCTAAGTTGATTGCGCAAATGTCTCAAGTTCCTAACCTTTTTCACATTCCGTTGTGGTGAATTTCACGGCGGACCTTTCACTACGGCACAGTTAGAGCTTCGCATATGCAACTATTTTGCGTTATTTATTCAAAACTGCAACAAATAGTGAAGTTATGACAGTGCCGTTCGAACGCACAGTAGTGGAAAAATATTCGACATTAAGCGGGTTTAGAGCATTTATTGTTACCTTTGCAATATTGAAAAAAATGTTACGGCAAATATTTTTTTGTGATATTCAATAATGTCTAACGTTGAAATTATTCATCATTTCATCAGTTAGAATTTAATGCTAATGTTATTATTTTTTACATTAAAAATATAATTTATGATTAGCAGAATATTATATTGTTTTTTAATTCCAAATATTTGATTTCCTTTGCATTTTAAGATTGAGGTAAATATCTTTTATTTGACATTTGTAATTTTTTAACATTTCTTATTATATTGTACTTAATATTTTATTATATTGTATATTATATTTTTTGATATTTTTATTTTATTTGATAGTAGTTAATGAAATTTGTTGAAACTCGAAGAAAAGTCTTTTCCAAAGGGACAAAATGATTTAAAATATATAATATGTTATATAATTTCTTAAAGGAATGTCAACTTATTACTTAACATATATTTGAAGATTTTTATATCGATATCACGAAGAATAAATTAATACTAATCTACCAATTAATGCTAATCTGCACAAAGAAAAGAAAGTGTTGAATCAAGAGATATTTCTTGAGTCAACTAAATGCGGCGAACACGGGCCGCACATATTAATCAATTTACAAACAAAAAGTCTCGATAAATCACTCTATGTCTAACTTAAAAACATATAAATTGAATTAAAGACATACTGACTAGCCGTGCCTTGTCGTTTCAATAACTTTTTTCTCGGTGTGTTGATTGCCTATGCGCACGTTTATTGAGCGCGCACGCGCGTTTACATATATAAATATCTACAATAGAAGGATCATTTCATACTACTAAGAATTTCTAATCCCTAGGAAACGTATACCCGTTGGTTTTTACTGTGCTATTTGAAATGCTAATAATTTACGTAATATCGACATGCACACGTACGTTCCACATTTTTAATTACGCAAGCAAGAAATGGTAAAAATGCAACGCGTTAAAAACTCGAGATACACAGTTCGGTTCTTTATTTCCGTGGCACATTTGTCGTTGCTTGCAGGTAGATAACGTTGACAGATAACGTTGGAAAATTGTTTTATAAATAGTTCACATTTACGACACAGTTCTCACGATTCTAAATTATATATATGTTTTAATAATATATTTATAACAATTATAATTATGATGTATATATTTTATTATATATGTGTACATATTATTTATATAAACAGTTGATTATAACTAATGTGTAATCAATTGTGTCCAAGTATTTTTATCTGAAAGTATATAATGTCAACTTATTTTCCATTGAAAAATATTTGAAATGTTAATACAAATGGAATAGTTTCAGTAGTTATAATAATTCTTTTCTTAATTTGTAAACGTATTTATGGAACAAATGTTAACTTTCGTCCTTTATCTTCATCGATCACAAAAAGAAGAGATATACCTGTTGTGTGTGATTGTACAAAAATGCGAATTTACAATGTTTCAAGAATGGTGCACACATTCGCCCCTTTTTGCACTAAATAAGACAATTAACAAAAATGAAGCGGAAAGTTTTCACTGATCATTAAACTATAAGGTTTTATTATGTGGTTTTGTATATGGTTTGGGCAAAAAATTAATCAAAGATGAGCATTTTGATATTAAAATTCGTTGAATTTGAGCTTTGAACGTCACTGTAAAGACGACGGTAAAGTTCGATCTTGCTGCGTGCAACCAAACGTTGCGTGTCGGTTGTGTTGCTAGTAGAGCTGCAATCTCGACAGCCAAAAAGTTTAAAAATCGAATTTACGCTGATATTTAAGCTCGAAGTCAGCGGATTTTAATATCAAAATGCTCATTTGTGATTAATTTTCAGCCTAAAACCATACAAGACCACATTATACAACTTTATACAATAGTTTTATCAGTAAGAAGTTAGCTTTATTTTCGCATATTTTTCATAATCCTTTGATTTAGTGCAAAAAGGGGCGATTACGGGCCTGTTTTGGGCAATACTTTTTGTGACTCGCAAGACTGATCGAATGTACTACGCGACGATTATTTATAACTAATTGATTAATTAATTCGAAGAGAGCAATAAGTGAAAATGTCCTTTTTATTTTACTTTAACACACACACACACAACACAAATTCATAATTTTGCTAAGATATCTTTGCTCCCACATTACAAAAATTGTAACATGGTATGATTGATCAATTTTGTGAATCACTGTGCATTACGTTATTCAACAGAAAATTATTTTTGTTGAATGTTTAAACGAACGAAGATAATTGTCAACGAAAGAGTGTAAGTCGCCAGTAGTTTATTATCGGTAGAAAGAATTGTTCAACGACGTTAGGCTGGCAGATGTCTTTATTAGTTAGATTCCAACGTTTCGACCATACGGATTGTGGTCCTTTTCAAGGAAATAGGTGTTAAATAATAAATTATCAAAGATATATCAAATTTTACACGCGGCGGGCGATTTCATTTGCTTAGGCGTTGTAAATACACACTTCAAAAACTTACACATGAAAAAACTGTTTGCACCTAGCGTTGTTGCCTTGCCAGTGGACCAACAAATCTGCTGCGCAAGCGCAACAATGCGACACTTTGACATCAGTCCTACTTTGGTCGTTACGTCGGATTGACGTGCCTTCGAACACCTTTCTCCGAATGACACCCAAGGATGGATTGTAGACCGTTCCTTTGATATATCTTTGATAATTTATTATTTAACACCTATTTCCTTGAAAAGGACCACAATCCGTATGGTCGAAACGTTGGAATCTAACTAATAAAGACATCTGCCAGCCTATCGTCGTTGAACAATTCTTTCTACCGAAGATAATTGTTTTTCATAGTTTTTGGGAACTGAATACGGTATTTATAGTAAATTTTTATTTTCATTAACAGCTGGCTACTCGCAATACTTCTACACTTTATTAACACTTGAGCATATGTTATCTCGTACAAGTACCTTGTATATCTCATAACGCAAGCCGCACGCCTTGCGGTTTTGCGATCACCAAATCTAATCTCTTCGACTAAACATATTCCGTATTTTCCCATTAATACAATCTTATTTAAGTAAATGACGATATGGTGTACGTAGTTGAAGAGAACGAGAAAAAACAGACGTTTTACAATAATCTACTGGTTTAACGTTCCTCATATTCAAGAAACGAATCACCGATCAAATTTTACACGCGGCGGGCGATTTCATTTGCTTAGGCGTTGTAAATACGCACTTCAAAAACTTACACATGAAAAAACTGTTTGCACCTAACGTTGTTGCCTTGCCAGTGGATTAATAAATCCGCTGCGCAAGCGCAACAATGCGACACTAGTGCAATTGCGGCAGCATTAAAAATAGGAACTTACTTTGGGATATCCCTCGTGGATCAGAACTATCGTCAAAAGTATCGGAAATTGTCAGAAAAATGCTTTACTGCTACAAAGATTCAAAACTGCGTACAAAATTGTTAATTGTCGAATTTTTGTCCAGAAGCGCTACATAATTATAAAATTAGTTCAGAATTAACTGGAACTCGTGGCAAGTGTGTTATTCAATGGGTTCTTGTACTTTAGAGGACACTGTGTCATGCTAGAATATAAAGTTATCACATTTTTTTTCATTTTGATTAAAAATGTGGAACTTTTTCAAATGTTTATCAGGGACTGTAGGAATGAAAAGTGCTACTGTAACTGTAAAATTCTTTTAAGTTAATAAACCGTCGTATCAACTTTATAAACACATATGTAACACAAAAATATATTTATGTAACTTTATGCGAGATTTTTGTTTTAACACAAATAATAGAAATATGCCTTAAGCCCGTATCAGACTACGGATTGGGATTGGGATTAGATTGAAATTTAACCAATCGCAGTAAAGTTTACTAATCTCAAGTTCAGTAACTTTTACTCTGATTGGTCAAATTTCAATCTAATCCCAATCCGTAGTCTGATACGGGCTTTACACAGTACAACTAGATTTTTACATTAATTAGTAAATCATTCAGGTTTAAAGAAAAACGAAACCAAACAATAGTAACAAAACGTCTATTTAACTATAAGAGTAAATAGGAATTTATTCTGACTTCTTAATTAAATAGCTATTCTTTATTGATAATCTTATATCATTTTTTGAGCAGCAAATGTGATCACAATGGACGTCTTTTTAGATGAAAAAGTTATTGAGATATTTTTATTGTCATCTATCTTGAAATGCGTATCCGCCAAATAGTATTTTAACTAATCTGTAAAACATTAAGATGTCTTATAAGACATCCCAAAGTTATCTTCAAATTTTTTCACTTAGGAGATGACTTTAGCAGAATATCTTGCACTTTTAAAACAGTTTTTTTCTTTGAAGTCTTTGTTTTACGTAACACACAAGCAGTGCCTGGGCAGAATGGCTGTCTTGTACTCTTAAGACATAAGACAATTATTGTGCGTTACCTCAATACAAAGGCTTAAAACATTGTCCTAATGCTGTTTTAAGTGTATAAGACAGCCTCAAGACAATGTTTTATGTTTTAAGCCTCCAATGTATCATTTTATTCTTGTTGTTTGCCGAATGTTAAACAAGAATAAAATAATATACTGGGGAACTCGGATGTTTCCGAACGCAGCCTGAAGCCTATCATACTGTGGCAGGTAACAGGTAATAGAAAAAGGGGATAGAATTTCCGACGCGTTGGATTGGTCAGAAAAAATTTTTCGACCAGTGATAGACTTAAGATATCTTTTGGACTACGTTCCATTTTCTAATACTTGTAAAAAGTATCATTTGTCCTTGTTAACGTTTGCCACGGAGGATGAGATAAATCTAAGGGCATTGTAAAGTATTAAATGGAACGTATCCTAGGTCAAATTTTACATCTAAGATGTCTTAAAATATCATCTTAGAAAATATGTCTTTTCTGGGAATGATCTGAACAAGTGATAACCTCAAGTGTTCATTGAATAAGCCGTGTGAGAGAGAATTTTTTAGCTCGAAAAAAGAATGCTATCTTTTGTCGTCTTTGCTGAATATGCATGAACATTTTCATGGAGCAAAATAGCTTTGCAATTATTTTGACTAGTAAATAGCTTTTGCATTCAATTTTATTGCTTAAATTTATGAGCTGTTGATAGCTCTCGACAACTGTTTCTCTTATCCTTATTTAGTAATATATTAGCTCTTTCATGCATCTCCAGATACAATATATCTTTTTAACATGTTGTGTTTTGACAGCTGTTGTCCAACTAGTATTTATTTTTGACTGTTAGCATTTAGGATTATAGCAAAGTATTCCTTTGTCATCATTTAATAATTGTATAAAAAAAAGCATATAAATCTCGACCAAGTTTTGCATAATTACTTTTTAGGGGGCTGCAAAAAGTATAAATTACTATAAAACCTTCACACTCCATCTCCTCTCTCTAGCTTCATCCATTTGACACTTCGAGGCAAATTAGCTATCGTAAACGTTGGATTTAAGCTAGTTGATTTCATCTAATTTTAAATAAAAATATCTTTTTTATCATTTTTTGCAATCATGTTAACAAAGGTAATGCCGTAGAGTACTGTAAATGACAGTAAATAACTTTCAAAGTTGAACGTTTTGGCTAAGTTGTTTCATTCATTTTGAGTCTGCATTATGGTCCAACACCTGTTGCAATTCTTTATCATAAAACTTTTGAGGGAGCGGAACTTTCATGCCGTTGACATGCAATTAATAATTTTTTGATTCGGTAACAAGTAACAATAAATAGTAAACAGCCAATTATACAATATTTAAAAAGTATCTTTTCTAATCCTATTTATCTATCAGTAGTACAATCAGTTCAATATATATATAAGTAGTCCGTTGATATGTAAGTACATAAGTAGTGCGTTGATATGTCCGTAATATGCCTCGGTGGTCGAATTGATTGAGACGCCCGCCTAGAGTGTAGGGAAGTCCAGGTTCAAACCCTGGCTGAGGTAATATTTTTCGCAATACATTTTCTGTATTATTAAAATTGGCCAGATACGGCCAATAAAAATCTCTGATGCTGTTAATTACTGCTGGCGACTTTTAAGAATATTCTCATTAGTCCGTTGATATGCAATATGCATATATGTGGAATGAAAGTGAGAAGGAAAGAGATAAAACGACATTGTGTATAAAAAAAACTTTACAGAATCGTACGATATCTCGTGATATCGTGCGCGCGGAGATGGTACGATGTTACATATCACTGTAGAGTCACATTGAACGTTCAGTTAGCTGCCATAAGTGACGGCAAGAACTGTGTTAAGTCAAACATTTTCGGCGCTTTGTAAACATTAATATTCATTTGTTCTAAAAAGTTTAACACTAAGGCCTATAAATGTTATATGAAAATAATAAAACTACTACTGCTCGTAGTTTTTGCGAGTAAATTGAAAGCTTTGAAAATCGATTAACATCTATATTTCTCATTGGTTTATAATATACACGTTTTATACCTAATATCTTTTGCACGAATATTTATCGACATAAAAAAATTATTATTTCTTCAGTAAATAGGTACGTGATATAATTATACGAGTGAAAAAGCAATATGATCAAAATACTATTTAGATTATAATATTTTTTTCATAATTGTTCATAAAAGTTTGCATTATTTTAGAAATTTGGGTTACAAATAAAATTTTATTAATAATCAACTTGTCACTAAAGTGTTGAATCTTTCTCATGGGAATTTATTGCAAAATAAATATAAAAATAACCTAGCGAAACAAAACGAATTATGTTATCCAAAAAGTTAAATCTAACTTGTTTGTTAATTTGTTGACAGAAATTTCTAAACAATGGCAGCAAAAGCAATTCGAGAAGCAACTGGGAAGGATTTAATCAATCGTAAGCTTCCTATTGGAACAAAGGCAGCAAAATGTAGATTTGTACTTATTACGGAAAGTACAAACTGGATTGATATTGTCAACGAATATCCATGGCTCAAAACAGAAAGATTAGTTGTTAAGCCAGATCAATTAATCAAGCGACGGGGAATACTCGGATTAATTAAAGTAAATGCAGATTTAAGTACGGTACAAAAATGGATTGAGCAACACATGAACAAAGAGCAACGCATTGGCAAGACAGTCGGAAAATTAAAAACATTTATAATTGAACCGTTCATACCGCACAAACCGGTAAGTCTTACTTTATTATTTTTATACATATATACAGTGCGTCCAAAAAGTTCCAGGACTACTTTCATAAAATAACAGTTTGAATAAACAATTTCATTTCATTTATAATTTAGCATAATATTTGTAGAATGGTTGCTATGTAAAAAAGGTGCTAAACATCCTTCGTTGTAAATCTTTGAATGTTTTTTTATTAAATTATCAGAAAATAATTTTCCAAACAATTTTTAATGTTTGATGAAAAATAGAAATTTAATAATAAAAAAATTTTTTAAATAACAGTATAGCCATCTGTTGATAAATATTTATGAGCTGGAAAGAATGTGTTTAAATATGTTGAGCAGTCAAAAATTACCAGAGTTTGACAATTCTAGTCAGATTCAAATGGTACAATTCAAGAAAAACTTCATTATTTTAAAAAATTTACCGTTTGGTTTTATCCAGTGTTGAGATAATTAAGCCTTTCCAATAAAAAGACCCAATCGATATTCTTTTGACCTTCAACTTTATCTGTTCGCACTTTTGATGGCCATAGCTTGTTTGGACATTTTTATCGGTATTTGATGTTTCAGTAAATGATTAAGTTTAATGTAAAACTTTAACAGCACGATTGCT
Source organism: Vollenhovia emeryi (assembly GCF_000949405.1). NCBI lineage: Eukaryota > Metazoa > Arthropoda > Insecta > Hymenoptera > Formicidae > Vollenhovia > Vollenhovia emeryi. The sequence continues at coordinate 675,076 of NW_011967141.1, read as the reverse complement.
TTCTTAACAAGCAAGAAAAATTTTGAATTTCTATTATGTATCAGTAGCTTAGACTATATTGACAGATCGTACAAATTGGATACAAAAGGTTGACAAATATAATAAAAAAAATTTTAATAATTTTCGAAGAAATGACGCTCGGAATATTCACATAATATGTATAGAGTTTCGGAACTTGTTAGACACTTTACATGTAGTGTTCTAAATAATATCTATTTTAAAAAGTCGAAAAATCAGTACTTATAAAGTGTGTAATGTACAATATCACATATTTAAATATTTGTAATATTTACATTATAGGAAGAGGAAGCTTATGTCTGTATCTATTCTCATCGCACAGCTGATACAATATTATTTCATCATCAAGGAGGCATTGATATCGGAGATGTCGATGCAAAAGCTTTAAAATTAGATATACCGGTTGGTGGTGAGATACCCGATCGGTCTACATTGATTAATAGACTTTTGACATATGTGATGGACGATAAAAAAGCGTAATTATGTTCAAATCATCGTAAATAACATTATTTATGTTACAGCTTTTTATTTTACTTTTTTTCCCCCCTTTTATTTTAGGGTGATCGCTGAATTCATAGAATCTCTCTATAAACTTTACGTTCACCTATATTTTACATACTTGGAAATCAATCCGCTGGTGATAACGGACACGGCAATTTATATTCTCGACCTTGCCGCCAAATTAGATACTACGGCGGATTTTATATGTAAACCAGATTGGGGAGAAATCGATTACCCGCCGCCATTTGGAAGAGACGCTTATCCGGAGGAAGCCTATATAGCTGATTTGGATGCTAAATCAGGCGCCAGTTTAAAGCTGACGATACTTAATCCAGACGGTCGCATATGGACTATGGTTGCTGGCGGTGGTTGGTAGACACAATCATATGTAAAATAGATTTGCATTTACTCTCTCTTACAATTTTTTCACGTCAAATAATTTCTTTGTGCTTGAATATCATATTGAATTAATTTTTACAGGTGCGTCTGTGATATATTCAGATACAATTTGCGACTTGGGAGCAGCTGGTGAATTGGCCAATTATGGTGAATACTCTGGCGCTCCTAGTGAACAACAAACTTACGAATACGCAAAAACTATATTGAGTTTGATGACAAAAACGAAGCATCCTGATGGAAAAGTACTTATTATAGGAGGAGGAATTGCCAATTTTACAAATGTAGCTGCGACATTTAAAGGCATTGTTAAGGCCTGTCAAGAATATCAGCCTAAGCTAGTGGAACATGATATAAGAATTTTTGTAAGAAGAGCTGGGCCTAATTTTCAAGAAGGATTAAGGTAAAAAAGTATTTATTATCAAGTAAAAATTAGTCATTCATAATAACTACTTTATGAAGCATGATGCGAAAAAATAGCTCGAAACTTTTCAATTTATTGTAGTTTTTCATGAGGACTATCACTGTATAAGCAGTGGATGTAAATTAGTTTGCACCCTGTATATATGTATATAATATTTAAAAGAATATTATTTTAATAGGATTATACGAGAAGTTGGTAGACGTTTAGGAGTTCCTGTTCATGTGTTTGGCCCTGAGACACATATGACAGCTATATGTGCTATGGCACTAGGGACGAAACCAATACCCGATCCAGAAGCTCAAGAATTTTCAACTGCAAATTTCCTTTTACCTTCTGGACAAGATGTTGATCCACCATCCAAGAATGTACATTTATCATCGGAGCAGTGTAATTTGAAAACTGCAGACGCAGTAGATTCAAGTGATGATGGCAGACAACTTTTCAGCAATAAAACAAGATCCATTATTTGGGGTATGCAAACAAGAGCGGTGCAGAGTATGTTGGATTTCGATTTTGTTTGCCGAAGATCCGAACCGTCCGTTGCTGCTATTGTTTATCCTTTTACTGGCGATCATAAACAAAAATTTTATTGGGGTCATAAAGAGGTGAGTTTCAAATGAAGAAAGTAGTTGGGAGCCTGGTGATATTAAATGGTATACTTCATAAAACTTTTAACATATTACAACAATTGAAAATATCGGTAGTATTATCAGTATCAATATAAATATTAATTTTATTTTTCTGTGAATAGGTTCTTATTCCTGTTTATAAACAAATGAAAGACGCTATGGCTAAACATAAAGATGCAGATGTAATGATCACGTTTGCCTCTTTAAGATCTGCTTACGAAAGCACCATGGAAACACTGCAATTTCCACAAATTAGAACAATTGCCATAATTGCGGAAGGTATACCTGAAAATATGACTAGAAAATTGATTTTATCGGCGCAACTGCGGAATGTGACTATAATTGGACCGGCAACTGTGGGAGGTGTGAAACCAGGCTGTTTCAAAATCGGTAATACCGGTGGAATGATGGATAATATTTTGCATAGTAAATTATACAGACCTGGCAGGTAATATAGCATAATCTGGATTTTTGACTGTAATAATAGTTAAGAAGATAAATTGATTAATTAATGCTATTATTTTCAGTGTTGCTTATGTTTCTCGTTCTGGTGGCATGTCAAACGAATTAAATAATATAATCTCCAAAGCTTCTAACGGTGTATTAGAGGGAGTCGCCATTGGTGGAGATCGTTATCCAGGAACCACTTTTATGGATCATATAATGCGTTATCAAAAAAATTCAGATGCGAAACTAATTGTATTACTCGGAGAAGTCGGTGGTGTCGAAGAATATGAAGTATGCGAAGCATTAAAAACAGGCAGAATTACAAAACCGTTGATAGCTTGGTGCATTGGTACCTGCGCCAGCATGTTTAATTCTGAGGTGCAATTTGGCCACGCTGGCTCTATCGCAAACTCCAATCTTGAAACGGCTTCTGCCAAAAATGCAGCGTTGATGACTGCCGGTGCATACGTCCCAAATAGTTTTGATAATCTTGGTGATCTTATACAGACTGTTTACGAACAATTGGTAAAGGATGGCACAATAGTGCCGGAACCCGAAGTTCCAGTGCCAACAGTACCAATGGATTATGGCTGGGCAAGGGTGAGTTTTGATTATCTATTAATCTGTTGTAGCTTATTAAAAAGAAAAATGTAACAGTGATATGAAAATGAAATAAACTCTAAATTATACAGGGTGACCAAATAAAGCTTGAATTTTTATCTAAAAAAAATATTGTTTCTAGAGAAAAATGTTTCAGACAATAGTTGTATAGTTTCAAGAAAGACTTAAGATGGCAATGATTTAAAATTGGATAGTTTTGTGAAAGTCACGTAAATTTTATGTACTACAATATGGTAGGGGGTTCCATTAAAAATTTTTAAGTCAATAGTCCTCTTGACACCTATTGGGCAGGTGTAAAACTCTTACAACTTTCTTAAAAGACTAGCCTCTCGAAAATGATCGAAACATGTGTTTCGCGGTTTTCCGAAATTTTGAATCGTTTCCAAAATAAAGGGGAGGTACGAAATAAAGGGGACTGGTAGAGATTTTATAGACCCTGTATATACTTGTGTAAAAATGTGTATAAATATATTTTATACTTGCGTATATACATATATGTATATATTTTTTACTTACTGTCTTTGTATAAATAAGCATTAGCTTATTTTCGCATATGTAATTGCTATTTATTAACATAATTGGGAACTAAATATTTTATATTATACTAACAGGAACTTGGTTTAATACGCAAACCTGCATCATTTATGACATCAATTTGTGATGAACGTGGTCAAGAATTATTATATGCTGGTATGCCTGTAACTGAAGTTCTGAAGCAAAATGTGGGTATTGGTGGCGTTGTCTCACTTTTGTGGTTTCAACGTTGCTTACCCCCTACTTATTGTAAATTTTTGGAAATGTCACTGATGCTCACAGCTGATCATGGCCCAGCTGTTTCCGGAGCTCACAATACTATTGTCTGCGCGCGTGCTGGAAAAGACTTGGTTAGCTCGCTTGTTTCGGGACTTCTGACAATTGTAAGCACAAAAGTCTCAGTGGATATATCTTTTCAATTAACACTTCAATTATCTATTATATATCTATTAATCCACAGGGAGACCGTTTTGGTGGTGCCTTGGATGGTGCAGCTCGTATGTTTTCCGAGGCGTACGACACTGGTTTACATCCACAAGAATTTGTAAATAATACACGCAAAAAAGGCGAACTGATCATGGGTATTGGTCATCGTGTTAAGTCAATCAACAATCCAGATATGCGTGTAAAACTTATCAAGGAATTTGTATTGGAGAATTTTCCGGCAAAACCTTTGGTTGAATATGCTCTAGAAGTTGAAAAAATAACGACCAGCAAAAAGCCTAATTTAATTCTTAATGTGGATGGTATTATTGCTTGCTCCTTCGTCGATATGCTGCGAAATAGTGGTAGTTTTACGAGAGAAGAGGCACAAGAATATATTGAAATAGGTGCTATAAACAGTTTGTTCGTCCTCGGTCGAAGTATAGGATTTATCGGTATGAGTATTCATATATAAATTTATGTGCAATTAGCCTATATTTTATTATACATGTTACGTAAAATATAAGTATAATCAATCAATTTAACAAACTCTTTTTTTCTCTTTTAGGACATTACATGGATCAGAAAAGGTTAAAGCAAGGACTGTACCGCCATCCGTGGGATGATATTTCCTATGTACTACCTGAACAATACAATTAAATCATTAAATAATGCATAATACCATAATATATAACGCTTAATGCCTCATCGTTAATCGCTCAGTCCAAAGACCGTCTTAAAAATAAATACGAGATATAGGAAAGCATTAATTGTCAATTTGGATTATTGGTATTAATCAATTATTAATTGAAAGTAATATAAATGATAGTAATATGCAAAATTGGACTGTGAATCATATTATGCACTAAAAATACTATATTCTTATTTTTGAAAACAAATTTATTAATTTTAATTTATAACAAGACTAATCACTTGTAATTAGAAAATTCTAAGATGCACATTGTGAAAAGATATTCAACAATATAATTAGAAATAACTATAACAATATCTTTATATAATTCAGTATAAAGGAATAAATTCTTTAAAACGTCTGTCAAATACATTCCATTAATATGCATTTTCCTTCAAGTAGACTAAACGAAGAAATTGGAATGTTAAACGATTTATTCTAATTAGCTAACATGATTTCAATCGTAACTATTGTTAAGTAAGAACATTATTGTAACTACTAATTACTATTGTTAGTCATATGATTATTACAATAATCATATACTACTAATCACATGCACAATTTTAATTATATGGATTATGAAGAAAGTAGTAAATATATATTTATGAATGCTGCTTAACGTTTTGTTTAATATTTCTTCTCATACACATTTTGTAACATGTATAGATATTTAAATACAGTATGGCTACTAAAAAAATATCGAAAAAATTATCAGTACTTAATCGATTATATGAAAATAATAAATTTTTGTGAAACATAGAAAATAATTCGAAATTCTTGATTCTTTTTTATAATTATTCAACTAATATTTAACAAATTTTATAAAAATAGACAATATATTGTAGCATACCATATAAGTTTATGCATATGGATCTGCATAATATGATACAGATCAAACCAAAATTATAGTCTTTCTAAACAAGATATTAAAAAAGATAAAAAATTTGAGAACAATTATGTTTATCAAGTTGATTAAAGAATACTCAATATAAGTCAAAAAATATTTGTGGCATTAAATAATTACATTAATTCAAAAAATTGATATTGATTATAGGGAAGTCCAGGTTCAAACTTTAGTCGAGGTAATATTTTTCGCAATAAATTTCCTGCATTGACCGATTAATTAACAAACGTGGCCATTTGTGGTTGAATAAAATTTGAAATTTTATTATACTGGCAATTTGAAATTTTTTATTGATTTTAATTTCTTGATATTGATATTATTGAATTCTTGGTAGAAATTTGGCTAAAATTCTAATTTTATTTTGAAAAACGTTCGTTTTCGAGTAGATCCCATTGCGATCCCACAATTTCCTTTGTGAGACCCCATATTGTACACATATTGGAGTATTTTTGAGAATTTTTTCAAATTTTTAAATGTGAATATTTTTCATTTCTTTACTTAAAACAAAAATTGATTTTTTTCATATTATTAAATTTTTACATAAAATTATTAACATTTTATATACTATAAAGAAATATATACGTTAAAGAATCATTTCTGTATTGACAACGTTGATGGACATATCTTATCGACATTCTGAAATCAATGAAAAGTAAAATAAAAGTTATTGAAAAATTATTCTGAACGCTTCGTGCGTACGCACGTGCTAAAAAGAAATGATAATTTTCCTGAAAAAATTCCATATAATACTGTGAAATTTAAGAAAAATTAATGTATAATGTTGAAAAGCAAGAAAAAATATAAAATATTAGATATAGAATTTACTGAATTTTTATTAAACCTATGCTACTTTTCAATGGAAATGATTTTGCACTAATTTTTTACTGAAATATTTATAAGATAATACAGAAAATCGTTTAATTAAAAATATTTATCATTTCAGCAAAATTTTATTTTCAGTAAAATATTATTACCAGAAAAAATTAATTAATTTAAATCTGTTTTATTCAAATAGGTTAATACTATTTGATGATTACAATATTAATTTTATCTTGTGTGAGTTATTTTTTTAATATTCAGTGTAATGAAAGAATAAAAAAGACCGAATAGTATGATAAAATCATTAGCTTTTGATTATTTTCAAATTAAATTAAAACACTTTCCAACAAAATCTATATTAAAGATTGATTTGATAGAACATGAAGTACATTTGTACATCAGTATCCAGAAAATAGAAAAATATAGAAAGGATTATGATAAATAATATAATATCACGAACAAGAAATGTTAGGCATGATTAACTCGTAACTCACTGGCGACTGATTAATAGAATGCAATTCGCTCAGAACTAAATAATTATAATAATAATTATAATAATGATAATAATTATTATTTTCTTATACAATATTTATACTTCATAGCTCAATTAACATAATCCTTGCTCCTCCCGCTTGAAGGAGCGTTATATTACATTTACTGCGGCCCTCATCATTTTTCCTTCGTTACATTATTTAAAGTATATATACTTGGCATATAAAAATTACAAGGACAATTTTATAATGATAATGGTAATAATGGTAATCTGTTATGTATATAGTAATAATAAGATAACGGTAGTTCTAGCGATAGTAGTTGCATATAGTAATAGTTGTAGAAGTTAGCAATAGCAACTATAGCGGTAGTGATAATGTTACTGACAATCATTAATCAGATTAGGAATTATCGTGTAAATCACCATTCCGCACGTATACTTGCTTAAGCCCGATGTTAAATTTCTCCCCCTTCTTGCGTGATCGTATATCTTTTTTACGGAGATGCGTATTTTGTCATTTGTGCCTTTTTGTGTTTTATTTTTTCTTTTCGCTTAATATGTGCTTTTTTTAGCATTAACGTTAACCGCTTAGAATTTTCGGTTTTCGAGTGCGATATTTTCGCGACAGACAATAGATATGACGGTAGAGCTGATTCGTGCGTCGTATCCTTTCTTGGTGCACGAATTCTCTGTTGTTAACGTCACAGCTAAAAAGTGCTTTGTTTCTCACAAACTACGTTATCTTACATTTACCGCGGAAAATATGAAGTAGTATATGAAATTATCTCCAAATAAAATGTCACAAATTACTGTACGTTGCGCAATGCGCTCGTACATTCTCTTCGCATATTATCGTGAACCTTTTATATATATCTTTTAATCACAAATGTCGTATAGTCAAGATGCATAATGCTTGAATAGATTAAAAAAGGTTAATCGTATCTCACCTTTTTTTACTTATTAGTAATTTAGTACTACTTACAAATTACGTATTTATTGAAAAGTAAGATAATAATGAATAAAAGAATAATGAATAAATGATAAAAGAACCAATTTGCTATTATAAAATTTGAAATATCTACTATCGTATTAAATGACTTTTATACCTATTTATAAAATTTGTATAAAATCTTTATTGTTGATTAAGTATCCTCGATTTGTAGCATTGTGCCTTTGTATATTGGTATACTCATAAGGAAAAATTAATCTATCACTTATGCACATTTAGCTGTTTCGTTTATTTAATATTTAATAAGAATTAGTCTTTGTATATATTATATAATGTAATATGTCTAATTATATACTACTTCATATTTAGGAAATGTTGCTTTTTATGTTTGCAACGTCATTGTCTTTTTACTTGCTGTCATAATCACCTGCGAGATACAGGTAATATTATTACGTAACGAATAAACGTCTTTTATCATTGACGGTTTAGGCATTTGCTGCAGAGGAACATCGAATATGAAAATAAACCCACATGATATCGCTATTCCTCAATACAGAAAAAAGCATTCGTAAACAATAATATTCTTTTTTTTTCATAACCAAAAGTTATATTATTTCATAATCAATGTCCCTTGTATTAAATGTAAACTTGTCCTCGTTCTATCTCTGTATTAAAATGAGCCCAACGGTATCTATACAATATTTATTCTTTAATTATTCGTAATTTCGATAATATATAAGTCCATTTCTCCAGACTAACAAATTTATATTTTCTTTAATGGCTTGGGGAACAAGTCACTGTCTATTCCAATTTTTTCCAATTAGTGCGCGACTTGTATTACACTTAATGCCCAATGATATTCAATGGAAAATTATATTATACATTTAATTTACATTAGAAAAGTGTTATTCGCATTGTAGATTATGCAAAAGAAAGTCAATAAATCTATCCAAAATATACACACAAACTGTATATACTGAATGTCCAGCATAAGGAGTCCACCCGTTTGTACACAGATAGAGCTCGTTAAATTGAACTAAAACGTCCTGTATCATCTTGCAAATAATAAAAAAATTTTGAGTTATTGGTTAATAAAGATTTGCGAATCAACTTGCGTTCATTTGTCCACGCGATTTGGCGAGAAGAGTCAGCCCAGCAGTTACTATTGCTACGTGCCTGACGAGGAATTTTTGTAAATAATAAGAGCTATATATGAATTATGTGCTGAATTGTTGTTATTTACACATCATTCCTCCCTACACCTTGCGCGTAACAACGGCGACTGTCGAGACGACTGTTCTCGTCAAATCGCGTGGACGCACGTGGATTCTTTATTAATTAATATTAATAATTCAAAATTTTACGTGGTTGTTCACAAAATGATATAAGACTTTTTAGTTCAGTCTTAAGAGATCTATCTGTATACGAGCGGATGGACACCTTACACTTTATGCCGGTCATTTTGTATATAAATATATATATGTTTTTGTTATTATATACGGGGTGTACTAAAACCACCGGATATCCTTTTAATCGCAGATTCCTTAGAAAATTTCAAGAGGAAAATTCTAATAAAAAAATGTCGAGGCTATGATAGTTTTTAAATAATAAGCGATTATA